>NC_072772.1:7990331-8178499 GCF_022539595.1 Amphiprion ocellaris
GAAGAGTCAAATGAGCGAATAAACAAAGTAAACAGGGATGCGGGAGGAGGCGGTTGCCGTGGTGACTAAGAGAAACCAGAAAGCTCCAGGAGGAAGCGACCTGTTTCTCCTCGATTTTGTCTATTTTCATCACACGCAGACACACACACACACACACACACACACACACACACACACACGGAGGCAGAACACACATGCGCAGACACACACAGATGTACATATGCATGTGGGCAAACTCTTCCTCTCACATGCTATCTTTATACACTCCTCCATCCCTCCCTCCCTCCCCGGCTCCTCTCTGCAGTGAATGAGCTGACCTGACAGTGCTCCTCCTCTGCACTGAGTGCTGCGAGTCTCTCCGTGAATTATTTAAAAGCTGGGACCCCCACGAGTGCTTGTCTTCCCCTAACACCCCCTCACGCTCTCCCTCTCTTCTCTCAGCGCTGTCCCTTCCTCTGCTGCTGTCATTCTGGCTTCTGGTGGCTGCAGCTACTTTCTGTGGTTCCACCTAAAATTCAAATTGGATCCGTGAATCACTAACCGGTGAGCAGAGTCGACTGGAAATCAGCAGAGGAAACTCCGTTACATTTATCAGACGAGGTTTTGTACACAATATCTAACATCAGCCATTAAAATAAGATGTGTTGTTATGGAAGAAATGCAGAAATATCTCAAAAAGAGGCTAAAATTGTCTTCACCTTGACTCTTCTACATTAAAATGCTGTTTTTATGTTCATCCACTACACCACAGAAAAAGGTCTCACATGTTACAAAAAATGTCCTTTTTTATTTTGTAGATTTTTCTGTATTTTTTAAATACATTAAATATCACAAAAATTGCAAAAATACTCTGAATTTATGTGTATAATATAAAATAATATAATATATAGCAAAAAATTGGCACCAAGCATATTTTTCAAAAAGTTATTTTTTCAAATAAAAAACATTGGCAAAATACATGTCTAATATAAAATAACATTAAAAATCTTTATAGTCATTAGTAACGTAATTTCCATTAAAAAAAACAGACATTTCTGACATAAAAACTCTGACAAAATACACATGTAATGTAAAATAAGATGTAAAAATTGTGGTTGTCAATAGCCATAAAATGTCTTTTCTTTTTATAAAAAAGTGAATAATAATGATAATAATAATAGCAATAATTATTATTTTTATTATTGTTGCTGTTATTTTTTTTTATTTTTATATATATATATATATTTTTCTTTTTTTTAACATGGAAAGACTGTTAAAATATATGTCTAACGTAAAACAACATGAACAATCTGCAGTTGTAAATAGCCACAAAATTTGTAATTTTTTAAAAGAAAATGTTTTTTTATAGCATAAAAAGTTTGATAAAATGCATGTCTAATGTAAGATAACATTAAGATTCTGCAGCTGTAATATGCAATAAAATTGTAAGTTGTAAAAGATTTTTTTTAAATATAAGAAGACAAAATTAAAATGCATTTCCAAATATCCTGTAATTTCACATTTCTTAAAATTCATTTGATACATAAAACTGTTAAATTCAAGCTTAATGTTTCAATTCTATTTCCAAAATCCACATATACATATATATAAAATAAAGATATAAAATATATACATACAATAAATGACAGTCAACAGAAAAATAAGTATTGTTTCTAGAATTTTATGTAGATTTATCTGTTAAATGAGTGACAGCTTGCACAAAAATATTGAATTAATGTGTTTTAGTTATACTGGTAATTTGTGAAATTGGGGATAAAGATGGATATTTTTGATATTTTTCTTATTTCACAGTATGCCAAAAAAGTTTAGCCTTTAAAAAAAGTAGTAGTTATCAAAATCAGTTCATATATCACACTGGTGTACAGCTGCTATTTTGCTCTATAATCAGTTTTTTTAGCACATGATACTCTTCTGTAAATATATGTTGCCTCTAATACTTGGATAATATCTTTAATTTGTATTTTTATATTTAGTATTGCTTCTTGAAGTAAGGATTTGGGAATCTCCTTCATCGCTGGTTGTCACATTCAACATGCAGATGATAGAAATTATGCATATCATCTCCGTCCTGTTAAAGCCGTGTATCTGCAAAAGGTTGTCAACTTTTCATGAGCTATGAAACCCTGTTTTCAGCTCTGTGACAATGCACTCTTCACGTGCTCCAGAGGGGGGGTTTAAATGGAGGAAGTTGCATCATTTTCTCCCACAAAGAAACACAAACTCTTTATAGTTTATTATATTAAAAAATCAGATATGTAGGACAATAAAATTCCCATCCTGAAGCATTTCTAAGCTGCAGCATTCCTCATGGAGCCTGATCTGTTTTTCTGAGCTGACTGTTGTTATTAGCATTTCTATTTTTAGTGATACTACCATTCTGAAAATATTGTATTTTCATCTATTTTCTATTGTTGTGGTTTGAAATAAAGTGTTAAATTTAGTCAGATGTGCACAAAATGCTTTGGAGCTGTTCAACTGCTGACAGATTCTCGTACACTGAGTAAATCCCTCGTCAGATGTGTCTTTTAAGGACAGTGATCAGATAGCATGACCAGAACACAGACACACCTTTGACCAGTGACGATTAAAGTCCACTTTAAAATGCAGCTTTATTCAAATGACACGATGTCACAGGTGACGAGAGAAAGACGAGAACGAGCTGCTGGATGCTGCAGGTCAGTCAGGGCTGCAGTCAGGGACTCGAATGTCCTCAAGTCCACCGTTTGTTGTCCAGGAAATTATTTTAGATGGCACAAATATTCTGCAATGTGGAGTGTAGACCAATGTTCCCTGTAATTTTCCATGAGTCTGAGCAAACACACAAACTCCCTGAGCGTCCCTTGGACCACTGTGAGCAACATCAGACGTGTTCACTGTGGTCACACCAGCATCACATCCATTCAAGTTACATGGTTCATTAAAAGAATCAAATTACAGCATTTACATTTCTGTTAAAACACTTTGACAACAGGAGCCAGTTGAAGGCTGCAGTGATTTTAGTGACACTACAATGTATAAGAGTGAAGTTATTGAATATTTGTCTCTCTTTACTGTTGCAGCGGTTTTGCAAATTGCAGACGGACCCTGTTCACTCCATAGACACCAATGTTATTCCTGTAGCTTGAAAGACAGCTACTTTTGATAAAACTGGGCTTGTAGCACATTGTCTGCCTTGCAACAATGGGAAAGAGGCACCGTTTATGTTTTGACAACCTATATCTAATGAGTTATTGATGCTGGAAGTCCAAATCTGTGAATATCTTTCCAACTTTACTGAACTTGGGGCCACTACCAACTAAGGAGTGATATATTTAATTTTGAAAAAAGCATTTAGCCATACTTAAAAGCTTTAAGTGCTTTATTAACACGGAACTAAAAATTTTGTATTGTTTTATTATCACAGGTTCTGTCTGAAAAGAGGTGGCATCATTTTAAACAGTGAAATCAAACTAACAAAATGTAATGACCAACCAGTGAGCAATACTGGATTCTGCAAAAACATAAACTACTTTTTAAAAAATCTAAATCTTATCTTAACACAGTTAATGTATTAACTTATTTTTGTGTATGCATGTATTTATTGATTTATTTAGTACTGTTAACATATCAGAGTTCTGAGTGAATTTTTCTTAAGATAGACAAAGGCCATTTATTGATTACATATAGGCTATTAAATGTTTAATAAAAACTAAAAAGCATTAAAAAAAAAAACAACTTAGGCATTTATTGAGTCACTAAAATACTGTAGAGTACAGACCACATCAGCATGATTCTAAGCATCCTCTGGTAAATGAACAACCAGATACTGATGTCTCTCACCATATGGACTTCAGGAGATGACTGGGGGATGATAAACTGTGACCTACTGGTTGGGTTCTCTCTGTTCTCATGTTTCTTACATGTTTGTCCCCTGACAGCCGGGTCCTAATGTTTTTTGAGCAACACACCATACTATGACATTTTTACAATGATGGTTCTACTATGGAACCAGTTTGACATGTTCAGGTGTTCTTTGTGTGAAAACTCAGAGATTTCAGGGATCAGAAGGTGGTTTTCAACTTTCTTTGTTAACTTTCTGCTTCAACTTTAAACTAAATTTCCTTCACTAAGCCAGCCCTCTGGACTTCCAGTAAGCTGTGTTTCTATTGGCTGTCCAGGTGGCTGTGTTCCTATTGGCTGTCCAGGTGGCTGCTTGGTGTTATCAGGAACACCTGAGCAGCTCAGTGTCTTCCTGCTTTATTTAGCTGCAGACAAACATTTCCTCTGCTTCTCTTCACCACAGAACCGGGTTTGGCTCCATTGCTTCAGTTTGTTCTTTAGGCGTTGGCTTGCAGCTTCCAGCAGTAAAATCGTCTTTAATGTGTTTCTTGGTGTGTTTTAGGGCTTTGTACTGGATAGTTGTCTTGGTAAATGAGGTTCTTTAGCCACAGTTAGCACATGGTCCTAATGTGTGCAGTGATTAGTGGATTTGGTGCAGCTGAGTTGTGTCTTTATCTTGGCTGTAGTGAGTCTTCAGAGGTTTTCTGGTCAGACACATTCTGTATTCTTGTTTGAGAACCAGCGTTGGTTGTCCAGAAGGTAAGAGTTCCTGTCCTGATTCTCTGTTCTCAGAGGTTCTCTGGTAGGCTGCAGGAGACTTTAGCGTCTGGGTTGTGCTAGTTTGGTTTTTGTAAGGTTTCATTTGGACGACTATCTTGAGGCCCCTCCATGTGGTTTAGTGAGGTTTTCTGGAACAGTTCTACAAAGCAACCTGCAGCAGAAGAGACTTTGAGAGTTTTTAGGAAGTTCTGGAGACCAGACTTTAGAGCAGCAGAAACATTTGTCAGCAGTTTGAGCAGGAGAAGGTGAGCTTCAGAGTAGAAATGAGACAGAAACCTTCTTGACCCGTGTGGTGAGGTCCTGTACCAAGAGTTTGAGCAGGTTGTGAAGAGTCTGTAGTTCTTTGGTCTGAAAGCACAAGAAGAGTCGACTCATTAAAGGAGAAAACAGGAGATATTGTTGGTTCTTCTGTCACTCTGCAGTTTCCTTAGACTGAATATCAAGTTTATATTTTAAATGATTTACCATGTGAGCCCAAGAAGACTTCAATAAACTCCCTCCATCCCCTGGACACAACATATTTTATTACCATGTTAAATCTTTTTTTTTTTTTTTTTTGAGTTTTAATCATAGTTTTAGCATAGTTTTTTCTCTTTGCTTGTTTAGTTTTGTAATCTGTGTGAAAGGTGCTAAACAAATAAAGTTGAATTGATAAACTGAATAATTGACTAACTCATGATTGTGACAACAGAAGTATTTTCATTGTGATTCATTTTTAAGGTTGGGGTTAAAATCTTGACAGAAAAAAAAGATTAAAGAAATAAACTACAGTAAAAAAGCAATTAAATCAAAGGAAAAAACATTTACTATAATAAAGCTTTTTAAAAGAAAATTAAACATTAAATACAATTAAATTATATTAGACAAAATATTTAATTAGATAATTAAACAGAAGATACAAAGCATGTAATTATGAAATTAAACAAAAAATTTTTTAAACAAAAATATTAAACATTAAAGATGAAATATTTTAGATGATTAAACATTTAAAAAATACAATTAAACAAGAATATTACACATTTAGAAAAATACAAAACATTTAATTAGATTATTAAACCTTTAAAAAGTCAAAACATTTAATTAAAAAATTAAATGTTTAATTAGAAAATTAAATCTTAAAGACAATAAAACTTTAAATAGGAATTAAACAGAAAATACAATGAAGCATTTAAAAAGAAAATTAAACATTAAAAGGTGGTAAAACATTTAAAAAAGAAAAACCTTAAAGATTTAATCAAAAAATTAAACACTGGGAAAGAAAAGGAAATTTTTCAAACAAGCCCATAAAACATTTGAAAAAACAACAATTAAACATTAAAAAGACAAAACATTTCGAAATCAGATCAGACATTAGAAAAGAATAAAAGGTGAGAAAAGAGCAAAACTAAACATTTAAGAAGAATCAAACTAAAGACAAAACATTTGAAAAGACACCAGTTAGACTTTAGAAGATCAAATTAAACAGAAGAGACAATAAAACGATCAAAAACAGATAAAGGTCTGAAAGCGTTTTCTAGTCTGAAATGAAAACATCAAGTTGTTTCTTCAAACATTTCCTCTTTCTATGTTCTTGGTTTGATTGTGGACAGATTTACTAAGAACTCATTTCAGAAAACTGATTTCCAGATAAAGTCTACTAGTAGTTGAAGGCATCGATCAAACTAATGTTACCTTCTGATCTCCACAAACTTTACTGTTCAGTGAAGAGAATCAAAGTTTGTTGAGGATTTCTAAAAAACCCACAGGTGAAGGTCTGAGAAGAACTCAGATGGATGGTCTAAATGTGAAATCAAGACTCATGGTCACAAGTTTTAAGGCTTCTGTTAACCAGAAAGTTCAAACTAACAGAGAAGTACTGAGAAACTTTTAAGATTTCAGTCCTCAGACTGTCTGAAGGTTCAAACTAACAGAGAACTACTCAGGAACTTAGAAGATATCAGTCCTTGGACTGTCTGAAAGTTCAATCTAACAGAGAACTACTGTGGGACTTAGAAAATTTCAGCCCTCAGACTGTGTGAAAGCTCAGGTCCTGAGGACTCGGGAGGTGTGGAGGCTTTGGAAAGTCTTGGAACTGAGGGTTCCACCCTCCAGCACAAAGGCTGAAGTCCAACCTCCTGAGAAAAACGGTCGAGTCGAGACTCGAGTTAAAAAAAAAACTCGAAAATGACAAAAAATAGATGATAAATGCGCAAAAAAAAGAAGAATTAGTATCTGAGCGAGTAGCTCAGGGGATAAGAAGAGAGACTACCAAGTGGAAGGTCGCAGGTTCAAGACCCGCCACTGGCAGTTTTCTTTCTTTGTCTTTGTCAGGATTTTGAGAAAAATTTAAGAAGTGTCTGGTCTTGAACCAGCGACCTGCAGCTCCATAGGCAAATCCTTAACTCACTGAGCTACAGATCAGATAAAAAGAAATAATTTCGTCGTCCCTTTGACATCGTAGTTTCTGAAGTGACCACATGGGTGGAGCCAAGGCGGAGTCTGGGTGGAGTCAGGGCGGAGAGTAGGCGGGGAGGTGGGTGGCGGCCTCCCCCCTCTACTCCCCCACCTCCCCCCACCACCCACCACACCTTCCCCCGCCCGACGAGTTCTTCGAGTCTCCACGAGTTCTTCGAGTCTCGACAGGTTTTCCCGAGTTTCTTGAGTTTCCACGAGGTCGGAGGCAGAACAAGTTGTCATGAAGAGGTGTTGAAGTCGGCCAGGATGGACTGACTTTTTACAGCGACTAGAAGGAAGACCACTAGAAGAGCAGGTCTTTAACCACCATCCATAAAATCCATGGAGTCGGCTCCAGAGAAATGAAAGAAGGTCAACTTTTATCAACCTCGATCCAGATGTTCAACGCGATATCTTTACTTTGAGATTTTTAGCCCCACAAACCTTTAGTATCACACTTTATTATCCTTTATTAGGACTTTCATGGAATCCACCAGCAGATTTAGTTTTTGTTGAGAAACTTTATTCTTGTCGTCATGGGACTGCAGTATTTAAAACTCTTCCTTCTATTTGACCTCATGTTTATTAGTTTTAGTGGAGAAAGTTTGAATTGTCAATTAGTCTCTTAAAAACTAAATAATAAATTGGATTACTCAAGAGGTTTAAATTTCTTACTTTGTCATATTTTAAATATGACAAAAAAATATAAAAATAAAGCATCTTGAGACAATTTGACCTGTAATTGGCATTATATAAATAAAATTGAATTAAAATTGTATGTATCTTGTAATGGAGTAATTCAGACATATATGTTAGAAAACACATTTTCTTTGTCCATTAATCTGTTGATCGTTTTCTCCAGTAATTCATTTCTTGTTTTGGTTTATAAAATGTCAAACCCAAATATATTCAGTTTACAGTCATAAAAACCAAAAAGATTTACATTCATGATGCAGGAATCAGGCAGTTTTTCACTTTATATCTTAGTTTAGTCAGAAAGATAGTTGATAATGTGTGAATTGTTGCAGCTTGTGAGCCGTAAAAGGTTTTAATCTTTGGGGCCGAGTGTCAAAAACATTTAGAAACCAACATCAACAAAACACTCAACAAAGATTTGAACATCATTAAAGGGAAATCCAACTTCTGCATGACAATGTCTAATTAAAGGACATTAATTTCCAACGTAAATGTGTGATATTCATCCTCTGGAGCTTTCTCTTCACATTGTCTTCCACCTGCACTGCTTTGGTCGGGAGCATGTGCAACAAACATTTGGAAAACTGCACTTTAACATCAATGAATGACACTGAAGTTTAATCTCTACATAAGTGAGACCGAGTCTGGATGTGCTGCTCTGTCATTAACTCCTAAGTTTAGGGAAAGTTCAAACAAAAGAGGACAGTTCAGATAAGACTTGAGAATGAGCTTATTTTGAACAAACATCTCAGACTTTCTGAGCTTCAGCATCTCTAGCAAGATATTTTAACAACAAGCAACTCAAGAGATCCAGAAGTTGGAGAGAGTTAGCTTTAGCTGAGCCAAAGAACATGTGGGACGCTAACCTAGCAAACATTTCAGACTTTTCTCTGTGAATTCTGAGAAATAATTTACTATTTAATGACAGAGCTACACATCTTAACTCAGTCTCATTAAAACAGACTCTAATTCAGTGTCATCCATCCATATTAAAGTGCAGTTACCCAAAATGTTTGTTGCATGAGCTGCAACAAAACCTGTCCAGGTAGAAGGCCACTTTGACAAACAGGAAGTGGAAGATTCCAAGCAGATTTATAGAAAGGGGAACCGGACTGTACTAAGTGTGGTCCAGTATAGAGGGGTGTTTTGTGGGTTTTTAAGGCTGATAATGATTATTAGTGAGACATTTGGAGTAGATATTCATTTGCAGTAAATGAAAGTATTCAAAATCTTGAGTTAAACTTAGAAGAACACAAACTAACAGAAAACCTTGATACGTTTTTTTGTTTACAGATGTTAAGTTAAAGGAGTTTTATTCGTGACGTATAACCAATCAAATCACTCCAGAAGACAGAGCAACCACAGGTAGATAAAGGTTCACAGCCAAAGTAGCACCATTTTTAAATGTATTTATTACCGTAAATCAGTAAAAAATAAAATACTGATAATCAGTAAATCGGTCAGCCCACAATTACTACAATTCTACAATGTATGTCTCTTTGCTTTGACTTGTTATTTGTACAATATACGATGTATATGATGGCGTTTTTTTCATACCAAAGGCTATACTATGATATTTTCTAAGAGACATACCATGCTACTGTGTTCTGGCTCTGGGCTGGGCTCCTCCACTGTTGTTTTCTGGATTGTACTCAGCTGCATGCCTTCGTCCACCCGGCCTCCGTTGACTCGTCCCGCCTGCCGTCTCTGGAGCTGAAGCTGGATTGGAACAGACCAAAGTACAGTCCAATCACGATGCCAGCTGCCTCTCAAAAGGCTCCTTCATCTGGCAGGTGGCAGCACTTCTTCTGAGGGGAAGCTGAGCTGGTCCAGCAGAACTTTGGAGATGTGTTCCAGTGGTTGGTGGATGTGTGGAGATAGAGAGGGACCTTTGAATTGTTCAGAAAGGAAAACAGGGAACCCATTGGTAGCTTTAGTTTAGGGTGCTACTGTGGTGTGTTTTTGGGCTTTAAGAGGTGAACAGGAAGAGGTTTTTTTGTATTGATTATCTTTTACTTTGTTCCTGGTTGGAATGCCCATCAATGTCAACATGAAGTTCACTCTTAGTTCTGTTTATTTATTTTTGTTTTACTAACAACCATTTGTTTTTAACCCCCTCACATGTTGTGTTGTTGTAAACTTCCTCTTTCAAATAAATTCTTGTCTAACCCTCTGGAAAGCAGCGTTTGGACTGTTTTTGTGTTGCTCCTCACCTACTGACAGCTGTGGACTAAAGGCTATACTGTGACGTTTTTAGAGCGACATGCTATACTATGATGTTTGTTGGGCAACACGCTATACTATAGGCTTTTTTAATTGACATATTACTGTGACGTTTTTTTTGTTGTAGTTTTTTTTGGGTTTTTTTTAGCAACATATAAGAATTTGAACAGTTTTAAAAGTTACTATACTTTTACTTGTGCAATGAAATTATTATTCTATGGCATTTTTTAGATGACATATTATACTCTGATGTTTTCTTGAATTACATACTATTTTGACAATATACTGCACTATGACATTTTTTGAACCACATATCATACATGACAATTTTAGGCAACATCCTATCATTTTGCGCTTTTTGAACCACATAATAATCTATGTTTTGTTTTTTTTCTTGCCAACATGCTGTACTATGAACTACAGGCCATACTATGAGGCCATACTATGTTATTTTTGAGTAAAGTATACTATACTTTGACATTTTCTGAACTACATCCTATACTATGGCGTTATACACAGAGTGCTTTGGTTATATGTTGATTTATAATCTACATTTTTTTCTGTTTTGTTTTTTGACGGCATTACCACAGACCTGACTGTGAACACCGTTGACACCCACCTCAGGGAGACGCTGCCTAAGATCTCAAGGCTGCTTGGTCGTGGTCTTTCTGGCACGTACTCTTCCAAGATGAGCCGGGAAGTTTAACACTGATGGAATGACACCAGGTCTAAGCCGACAAACTTCCAATTCCTCCTCAACCCATAGTCTCTGGGAAACCTACATGGAGTAAGAAAAGTAGACAGAGAAGTAATTAAGTCTGTACACAACATATTAAAAAAGAAATCATGCTAATAAATTAAGTACAAAGAACCGAATTCGCCAATATACTGGAGACCAGAGCTATTTAATTTGATAAGTATAACCTTGTTTAGTAACATTTCAATGATTTGAGAGCAGTCCTAAAGAACTGCCTGTAATCCCAATCATGAAATGGGTTTGGAGGAAGAACATAGATGGTAATCTGGATTTACATGAGTTAGGGCTGGGCGATATGGCCTAAAAAAAAAATCCTCGATTTTTTTCACAAAAAATCCCGATTCACGATTTATCCGATTTTTTTTTTACCCCCTACCTAATCTCCTCACGCTGGAGTCCAGTCTACTTTATGCAAATGAGCTGCAGCCCTCTCTGGGTAAACACACTGGATCGCAGTTGGAAATGCGCCACATGTGGCATGCTGGTCCGGTTGCGGTGCGTTTCCCGCTAGGATCCGTTGTCTTTACCCGGAGGGGGCTGCAGCTCATTTGCATACAGTAGACTGACTTCTACTTTATGCAAATTGAATGCAGCGTGCGGAGATTCCACGCATCGTTAAACTGTCCTCAAACTTCTAAACTAGGCGTCGGTGACATAAAACGAGGACAGATTCAGCTGCTGCAGATTATTTCTCGCTTCAAATGCTTTAAGAAATACTTTTCGCTGACGTGTTTTTAGAAATAAAAGGGAAAGTTTGCGGCCGAGCCGCTGTGTTTATCCGACTTGTCTGCAGGACTGTCCAGCTGAAAGCTCGGTGACGTCAGCATGTAGCGGCCCGCTGTTGCTCAGCGCTGTCATGTGACCATGTTGTGGTCCGCTAGTGACCGCCGTCCGTGCGATTTTCAGATGCGGTGCGTTGCCGTGCGGGGAAATAGCATCCAGTGGACACGCACCTTTAGATCTGCACCGCTCGCCGCCATGTTGTTTGTGTATCAAGCGCGGGGGGGGGCGCGCACTCTGAACTACGGGAGGCCAGCAGGCAGGCGCTCGTGCGGATGTTGATGAGAGAATCGATTTTCATAAAAACAAATCGACATTAAGTACAAACTCGAATTAATCGATAAAATCGATTTATCGCCCAGCCCCACTGCTAGCTCGCCTTAGCGTTTTGCTAGTGGCTAACTAGTTAGCTCTCATAGACTGGAAGCTCTCAACAAGATTTCATAATGAAAAAAGAGCCAAAAACTATTCTTACCTATGAAAAGTCATTCCAAGTTTCCTTGTCTCAATCGTACGACGTAGTGTGTAACTGTATGCAGCACAGTGAGCCGGCATACTTGTTGTTTCCGTTTTCACGCCGTCTACATCAACGGAATGCACTGAAACTTTGCCCCCACTAGCTTAGCCTCGCAGTAGCACGCAGCTCAAAGGGGCGTGTCCTATCTACTCATTCATATCTATGACAACAACGGTGACTGCACATAAGGACGTCTGACGTAGATTAGCTGCGTAAATACCATTATATACAGTCTATGGTAAATACGTATGTGAATCGCATCATTGGCTGCAGCAGCCAGTCACCGGTCACTCACTGACTCACACTGAAAAATAGCACAGAATGAATTGTTACGTGTTTATTTTATTTACAATTTAGGTTGGACTTTTTTTTGTGCGCAGCGCAGATTTTCTGTGCGCGGAGACCGTGTCAGCAGTGCGCAATTACGCACGCGCGCAGTTTAGAGGGAGCAGTGGTCATGACTGTATATGATGTCAGCAATCCTCTTTATTGAGGTTTTGGGTCCTAATTGTGGTTTTGTTTAAGAAGGAGGCAGCTTCAAATTTTCATAAATGCCCTTATTCAGTTTTATTAGCTGAGAATTATGTGAAAATTTTGATACCACTCGTGTGTCTGTATAATAACCGTACAACTATTACATAGCTTTGCATTAAGATTGGATATAGGGTGAAACAGCTATCCTGGCTCTATCTGAAGGCATAACAATTTGTCTCACTGATTATCATGCTTATATATTTTCATAGCCTATTTCACAAAATGTCACACAATTTCTTTAATCTAATATTTGGTTTCATCTACTTGTGATAGACATATACTAAAGCTACAGTAAATTATTAATTCGCCAGTAAGGGCTAAAGTGTATCAGGACAGTGTGGACTTAAATAAGCGCACGTGAGTGACAAGCTGATCTGAGTCCAAATAAGAACCAATGTTTGCAGCTTCTCTCTAAGTGCTAATAAGCAACAGTAGCCTGGAAATCCGAGACGGCACCACGTTCACCGATCTCCCAGTGTCTCTCTCTCTCTCTTACAAGGGATTAAGTTGTCAGGTTACATTGAACTCTGAGCGCCCTCCACCCAGACAAAACCATCTTAAGGTGCAGGCCGTCCAGTTATTTATAACTCTGTTGGGTAAGCCTCCGGTCTCCACAGCCCACTTCAGCGCATAGACATGTATGGGTCTCTGTGCTCTCGCTTTATTGCGTGGATTTAAGAGGGGGAAACACATCACAGTGGTTGTCTTAGCTTGAGTGTGTTTTCATCCATGCTACATTGTGAAACTGTGTGATCCTGCATCTGCATGTCTCAGTTGGTGTGTCTGCCCATCACGGCCGTCTAACAAGATTGTCTGGCCGCTGTTGGTCAGACTTTCCAAAGAATGACGTAATTGGCCTTCAGTGAAGAGCCTGACAAGAGCGCCGGTTCCCACGTCAGCAAACACAATAAATGTAGGAGTGCAGGGCAGCAGATTGCAGACACACAACGCTGATCTTCTTGTCTTTGGTTACATTATCATGCTTCCCACTCGCACTTCCTTTCCCACTTTCTCTCAGTTTCTCCTCACAGCCCACCTATCTGGAACTGCCATCTATTTTGGGAGCACGGTGCCGGCCAAGTATCGGCTGCAATGTGTAGAACACATCACGAGTCGGGCCCCTCTGAGACAGGATGCGCTCTGGCTTAAGCGTTGCGGTGAGCGGGTGAAGGCTACTTTGTGTAATCTCTCAGTCCTTGACTTTACATTAGAGTCAAATCAGACTTCAGACCTTTTTTGTGACATGTTTAATGACATTTTCACCACTGATTTATCTTTCAGACTCTATTATATATTACAAATCCAAGTTTAAAAATCTGATTTTTTTTGCACAAATCTGACTTATTTTTTGACTGGATTTACTCCTGTGTGTTTCCACTTTCAAAACATTCATGAACAAGACAACTTTGTCTTTGCTCTACATCAAATGTGAACAATTTTTGCAGAGATGGATGCTAGTGCTATGCTTCTTATACTGAGGTGCTTCATGTGATTTACAGTCATCTCCATTATACAGTGAAATATGACAAGAAGTTTTAAAGACAGATATTGACTACATCAATAAATAACTCCCCATAAAACAGCTGCCTGAGACAAAACAGAGGGCCACAGTGATAAATTCCCTACTTTTAAAACATAACTGTACAACTGTGCAGAAAGACAGCAAGAGGAAAACCAGACCTCACCACATTTCAGCTGTTGCCATTTCTACAATTACCTTTCACTTCTCATGAGTGGAGTTGCTGACAGTTATGTGCATATAACGAATTTTACAAATCGAGGAAGTGAAAGCTCCTATTAAACCAATGTGTTCATTTGTCAAGACATTGAGCATGAGCAACAAAATAACTTTATTTATATTTTGTGTAGAAACAAGCTAAGATAGCCAGATGAAAGTGCTTTTACAGTTATGTCTGTTGATCAGGATTTTTTTTATTTTTTAAAGAATTTGTTTTTTGTCAAAACTGCTGTTATTCATGTTAATAGTGATTTAAAATGGCGTACACAGACTTTTAAGGAATACCACTTTCCATGTAGCTATTCAATTCAATTTTATTTATATAGTGCCAGTTACAATTCCAATTCTTACTAAAGCACTATTTCTTACCTCTTTAAGTTGCAATTGTGTGTAGTAAAGCAACATATTTTTTACAACTTTGAGCTGCTCTGTAATAATATCTGAAATAATGTTTTTAGTGAAAATTTTAGGTTAATTTGTACATTTTTATGATTGCGTGTGTCATTTTTCTCCATTCAGCTTAACACTTTGAAAACTGATGAAATACAAATGGAAGTAATGGGACAGTTTGTGTTGAAAAAAATGATTCAGAGTACTAAAGAAGAACTCTGAATTCACAGAAAGTCTACAAAGCATTAGCAAAAATAAAGCTGGAATTGCTTATATCTGAGCATTTTATTTGATGCCCTGTTTCGTCTGTTTTATGGCTTACTCATCTTGCCCACCAGTGATTTCTTTTTGCATTACTCTGCGTGATTCACTACAGAATATATAAATCAAAAATTATAGTTGCTGTCCAGACAGTATTGATATATTTAGTGGTTGAATAATAGACCCTGAAAATGTCTAAAGAATGGAAAGTATTTCAGGAGCTCCAAGCTCCATAGTTTGCCTCTGCATCCCCTGAAAACAAAAGTATTTCTCACTTCGGCATTGGTCTGCCATTGATTGTTTTTTCTTGGCTTTGACCTGGCAAAGGCTCCTGTGTGCAGCATTAAAACTGAAGTCTCTTCATTTTTAATAAAACTTGCCTCAGTGGCTGAGTGTGATAGGACATGGATTTTATTGGAGCATTGTGTTTTCATGAGGTGACAGCACACCTGGGACTTCATTAAAATATACTTGGAAGGAGACCATCCCCTCCTTATGCCTTCACCTAATTTAGAAAAATGACACTTTCCATCTACATGTAAATTTCCGGCGTCTGACAAATGTGTGCACACAAAAATAAGCTTCACTTGCTCAGATTTAAAACATCCTTAAGTAGCGGCTATAGATAAGAACACATGATGGAGGAAATGCAGTGTAGCTGAATCACTATACAATGATACTCACCATCAAAAATCAAGTGACAGCAGCTGTCAGAGAGCTGGAGAGTTTTACACTCTACTATGGATTCATTTTCACATTAGTCACATTTGAATATGTCCATCATCGACACAAAAAAGAGTTGAGTGACTATAGAAATGAGAATATCAGGTGAAGCAGCTATGACATTGGCTGCCAGATAATATTTCCTTATGCAGTTCTGCTTCTTTTATTTAATTATTTCATTTTTTTTTTTTTTTTTTTAACAACTGCTGCCTTTTTATGATTTCATTTTGGATATTGCTGATGCTTTTTCAAAAAGATTTTATTAATCTTTGGCGAATTTTGAATGCCTGTCTTCATCTTAAAGACTAACAGTGTAAACACCAGGAATGCTGTTGGTAAAAAATAGGGGAATTATAGTTTTGTTCCTCATCAGTAAATGTACAAGAAGAAGGTTGTCGGTAAACTGATATCAGAACAAAATTACTCAGTTGATTCATCTTATAAGGAATTTTATCCTTTCATATATGCAATTAGTCAAATTTAGGGTTAAACGTACACTATGACTAAACATCACTTAGAAATGTCCTTATTTTTGAAAGAAAAGCTTTTTTTCAATGAAGATAACATTAAATGAATCAGAAATACAGTTTAGGCATCGTTAATGTGGTAAATGACTATTCTAGCTTCCTGTGTTCTAATGCTACATTGTGTTAGCTAATGGTGTTGAAAGGTTAATTGATGATTACAAAACCCCTGTGCATTTATTTCAGCACATGAAAAAAAGTGTGAGTTTTCATGGAAAACATGAAATTGTCTGGGTGACCCCAAACTTTTGAGCAGTAGTGTAGGTTAGGTAACATTCACTGTCACTTAGTATTTCAGTATTCTTTCATAATCACACAATCTAAATTGCTTAAAACACATTCCTGAAAAATCCAATTAAGTGATTATCATGCTTCATTTGTGACAGATTAAACATGTCTAAATGTTCTTTAATCTGATTGCTCGTATGTTGATTAGTCTTTTTTCCTACGTGCGTTTGTCCTCAAGATGCACTTCTCCCTCCGGGGCTAAAGGTCATGGCGGATTGTGAGAGCACGCTGCGCCACCGGCTGCAGTTGCGTCACAGCGAATATTGAGTCAGGTGCACTCCCAAGGATCTCGCTGCCAGCTGCCGTCGAGGCAGGGATAATCTGCCTAAGCAGCTTTCACATGATTTCACCCACAGGGAAGAATTTAGGGGAGGTTTGTAAACCTCTTCAGACCTGGCCTTGGATCTTCTTCCTGCTTTGACTTAAGAGGTAGACGAGGGCAGCACAGCAGACGCTACAACAGTCAGTCTAAAAAAACCTCAGCTCACTCCTCTACAAACTCTATCTACAAATCTACAACACTTTCCATTAGTGCTGCGTCCACTGAGATTATATATTATACAAGCCTGCTAAAACATCACCTATCACTCCGTTAGCCATTACACTGAAAGCCCTGCCATGAGTTGAGAAGTGATAAGGAACTCGGCTCAGATCTTAAATAGATGTCCTCTAGAGCACATATAGAGCAGAGGTAGATTAACCACTGGAAAAGACTATAGGAAGTTTCTGTGACCTTCTCTGTGAGGGCCAGATGAACTAAAGTTAATCTAATAACAGCTAGGGGTCAAAGTCAGCAGCCTGAAGTCTACACATGCTGTGCAAAGATGTAACTTGTGCTGCATATTCCAAAGTGTGGTGGAAATCCTGTGTTGGGAGGAAAAAGTGTCTCAGTGAGTCCTTTGTCTTCACGCAAAGCTCTGACCTTTGATTGATGAAAATTTACATTTGTTTGGCTTTGGACATAGAGATAAAACTGGCTTCTGGATGAAATACAGTGAAATTCACACGTGCATTTGAACTTCAATAGATGTTGGAGTTGCTTGGAGTTAAAACAAACAGATCATGTTAAAATAATCATTTAAAATGAACACTCATCCACTGAAACAAATTCAAAACTGAGTATAAGAAGAGATAAAACTGAACTCATAAAAACTCAAGATTGAATGTAAATCAGATGGCTATTTTTTTTCTGTTTATTTTTGCTGCAAAAAAAGTGTAGGGTCTGCTTTCTCTTCTGCTGCTTTCAGGTTTTCTTATCTCTTACTGAGTTCAGTCGGTGCCTCAACAGCTAAGACAGATTACAGCCTGCTGAGCTGCTTGTTTGCTAACGAACCCTCAACAGATGCTCGCCTGATGTTGATTAAAAAGACTGCAATAGTGGAAAATTTGCTGTTAGTAAAAATTATCCCTAATCAAAGGCAAACAATAGAGCCTCCGTCACATCATAGCATGAAAAGCTCTGGTGTAATCAATGACATTAATTATGGCTGCATTCCATGGAGATGCCCCTGGTCTCTGTAGTGAATGCAGCTTACTATGCCACCTAAATCAGCCACTGTTAATATTCCTTTCACCTGTTCACCTTTTCTGCACTCTCAACTGTCAAATAGCACTCTGTTAAAGGCCTGTTTTGCGCTATTCAAGTGACTTGGCAACATTGTTGGCATCTGTGCAGGTTTGGAGAAATTAATCTTAATTAAAATCAAATTTTCATCATGATAATTTTAGTTATGTGCCAAATGACAGAGCAGATAACTGCACTACGATGACACATTATGGTACAGTGCCAGTCACCACCTCGTCTTCAGATACTGTAAATTGCTTGAGTAAGGGCTTGCTATAACTGCTGTAGGAGCAGCTCACACCTTAAGAAGATTATTGTTTATGTTCCCTCTGGCAGTATAATGTATGTCTCCAGCAGGAAGTACGTTGGCTAAGTCCATAAGCCTGTAGATCGGAATGCTAATGTGTAGTTCAGCTCATGACGTGAGTCTGAAAAACCCCTTTAGATGTAAGATGACGGGCAGACATTGAAAAAAAGCACTTAAACACTATTAACATTTAATATTCAAAATCTCAGTGGAAAGGTTGTTTTTCTAATGCTTCCTCTTCCTCCGGTGAAATTATTAGAGACCTAGAACTTTAATATCATTAATGGATGTAAATGGATCTCAGCTAAGTGTTTTTTTATAGATCAAAAGTTAACCTATTCTGAGATGTTAGAAAAGCACGAAATGCTTAATAACTTACACTGGATAAAATCCCTGTGAGCTAATAAGAAGTGCATTAAGATTCTCATCTTTCTGCCTGCAGCAGCCGCCTGTTCGTCTCTGTCTGTGATGCTGTGCTGTTTTCTCACCCGCCACAGCTGGCAAAACATCTGGCGCAGGTACAGGCCACCCAGGTCTAGTAGCACAGGCTGGTTTCATCTGAATGGGATAGAGAGGAAAGGGTGGTGGATGGATGCACACATTGCTTTCAAATACGTCCTACCAGAAAGCAAAGTGGTCCCATCCTGCTGGGTCAGGTGGATTCATCTCCCTGCAGCTGCTTCTCCTCGTGCATCCCTCCTTTCTGCAATCTCTTAATGCACTCACAGGCCAACTCTCTGGGAGGGGCTCAGGCTGCTGAGCCCCTGACCTGAAACAAACCTACACAGCACGGAAGGTCAAGGCGTGACCCTTAGATGCAACGTTATGACGCATTAATGCAAGGTACTGGCAGTGCTACTTGGAGAGGATGTACGGAAAGAGAGTGGAATAATCCCGTGTCGGAGTTTCCCATGTTTGTGCGCGTCTTCACTGAAGTGAAGGAGGATGAGGAAAAGGTCTGCCAAGCATAATGACTCAGAGGTAAAGAGGAGCAGACAAGAAGATAAGGAGATTGGGGCACAGATAGACCTAGGAGCCAGTAAAAGGTAGACGGTGTACTTTAGACTGGCTGAGGAGAAGAGTCTGCCCAGTTCTTGGTTCCATCTGTGGTGTTAAGCAGGAATGAGAGGAGCGAGAGAAGGCAGCACGAAGCATGTGTGCAAGGCAGAGTAAGCCGGGGCATCTGGTTTTGTTAAGGCCCTAGAACATTCCTTCCCTCTGTTCGACTCTGGCTGGCAGCTTTTAAAGGGAGACGTTTGCTTTCACATCCTGCTCTGGGCATTGCCCTCTCTCTTGAAGTTCGATTTATAGCCGGTGAAGGTCACATGCAAGATGTCCGTCTGCGTGTTTATATGCGGACTCTTCTGCATGACACTCATGGTTGTTAGAGGAAAAATGTTGATGACAGCAGACTTCAGCTGTCCGTCCTTCCATTTCTTATTTTAGTGGTAGCAGTTCTAGGCTTTTCAAAACTATTCATTCAGAAAACACAAAGTAATACTAGCAATTAGAAGTTTCCAAGAGCATTCATTTAAAACAGAACATTTTGTGCCTTTTAGCCTTCATTTTTATTTGCTTCTGATTTGTTGAGCACCAAACATTAGTGGACAGCTTCTGAGCTCCTTCAGAAATTTTCTAAGAGTAAATTAAATTTCATCAGTAATTTTGAATAAAAATCCATTTCTGATGTCTGTTTTTTGCTTTAAATTTTAACAGAACAATTCATATATCAGCAATATTATCAGCAATTTCATACCTTATAGTAAATAGCGACAATTTTGCACCTTTTTTGTAAATACCAGTATTTTTTGGCACCTTCTTTCTATCTCTATTTCTTTGACCAGCACGATTTGCACGTTCCTTTGTACATTTTTCCCCCTTATCTTTAATGTAACGTGTGAGCTGTTGGATTCCTTGAATTTCCCCAGAGGGATGAATAAAGTATCTATCTGTCACATATCATGCCTGAAATGAGAAAAGAAAAAAACACACCTTGACATGGCTGCTGATGCTCAACTAAAAGGTGTTTTTTGGAATGATGCAAACCAGCTGAAACTTAAATTGTGTCAATACTTAAAAAAAAAAAGAAAAACTGAACTGTGCCAGCCATCATTAGATGAACCCAGAGTGACAGACGACCTCCACGATGCAATACTGTTGTCACATGATACAGCAGGTGTCATGGTAAGAATCTGAACACATAAACATGCTGCATAAGTAACAGGACTGTGCTCATTATTTTCTGGTGGTCAGAGGTTGGACTTTACTCCTCGTGTCACTCCTGGAGACGGACGGGTCTTCAGTGCAGGAAATAGCCGACCACAACAGTTCTTCAGCTGGCAGCTTTAGTTGGTACATGAGGACATAAAGCTTGCCAGTGAAGAACTGCTGTAGGTCAGCCAGTGAGCCCCTATACCCAACATGCCTGTTGTAACCTAGAGAAAAATAAGTACAGAACATCAGTGAACAGTCACAGTTTCTCCTCTACAGACATTTTAAAGCGTTTCAATTTGCTGCTTGCTGCCATCTGTGACAGTAAGTGAGGCTAATAGGATGAGACAGCTGTCAATCAAGTAAATGCACCACTAAATATACTCCTGTTAAAAGCCTAATACCGCCATCACGAAGCTCGCGTTTTCAGGATCTCTGGCAGCCTCCGAAGTCGAATAACTTATTGAGGCCAAGACCTTTTCTTTAACAACTTGGTATGTCCACATTAAAGATAGGACCTTTTCAGTGGCTGGAGCCAGCATCTAGCAACCGCTACTTGTGCTCCATCTTAAGGCGCTTCCACATTGGCTTCAGCTTTTGGCCGTGGTGGTTGTTGCTTGGCACATAAACACACACACTGCTTCTCTCTGTGTTGGCTTCAAGAGGATTTTGTGGGAGAACGGTGAGGAGGTAGAGAAAAAGATGGCAGAGAGAGAAACTTTAAAACATCCTTATTTGTGAATATTTCACTTTACAGGGAGTTTAAATGTGCTCACGCACATAAAACAACCAAGCTGTGTGCGCGTTACGGCATGGAACTAGCCTACATCAGGAATGCCAGCCTACTGTTTTAGCATTCTCTCTGCTTTCCCTATAATTGAATACAGAAGTCTTTGCTAGCTAGATAGCTTGGCCTCTGGTTACAGCCTGGAACTCCTGATAGAAAACAGCTCTTGTCCTGTGGGGCAGTTCAGTTTACAGCAGCCGTACAGGGCTGAATGAAGGAATTTTCCTTGCAGTTAGGACCCTTCCACTCCCTTGGGTGTCTGACTGCTTCACCAACATGTCAAGCATTTTGTTATTTTACCTTGAGAAAACCCCCACGAATTTACATCGCAGTGTCAATTTACAAAATTTTGTTGGATTGATGGAGCCCTTAAGATTAACGACAGGCCAGTTTGGTTTGCCATCTTCTTTGCTATGAAGTAATTTTGAAAGAACAACCACGGACTAATCGAGTGTTAGAGATTAAAAGTGACAAGAAAACCCTTTCTGTGATGTACAACTTCAACATCCCCTTTCAGTTGGCAACTGTGGAATACTTACGAGTAGCCCAGGATTTGTCTTGCCTGGCTTCCAGTCAGCTGGCCTCACTTCAACTATTGCAGTCAGTCAGTCTGAAAAGCCTTTCCCTAGCAGCATATTCTTTCACAGTTCAAGGACAGGACTTTGGGCAAACTAGCTCTCAGCAGCACTGCGAACCCAGCAACCCCTAGAAACTCAACGAACCCCATGCTGCTCTGAGCAACACTGGAAAGCACTGGACTGCAGAGAAACATGCGCACACACTCACACACACTCACACACACTCACACACACACACACACTCACACACACTCACACACACTCACACACACTCACACACACTCACACACACTCACACACACTCACACACACTCACACACACTCACACACACTCACACACACACACACACACACACACACACACACACACACACACACACACACACACACACACACACACACACACACACACACACACACACACACACACACACACACACACACACAATATGACCAAATGGTCCTCTTTCATTGAGACTAGTTTGAGAAAGAATCCTGAATGGGCTGCGGGCCTTGATCTTGTATTGAATCCAGAGGGATCCATTGTAAGTGTGTAATATTGGAGATGAGATCCAGGGGAAAGGCTGCTCTTTTGTACTCATTGAGCAGATTTACAAAGAGGCACCTGATAGCACCACTGGCCTTTGTTAATAGTGAGATGATTAGTTTCTTCTGGTGTCCCATAGATTGTATTTACCCTGACAAGAAGCTTACAGTTTTACGCAAGGACGGAAAAGGAGGTAGATGGATAAGATGAATAAGAGCAGGACAGAGAAAAAAGAAAAGAGAGCAGCAAACACCAGCAAGGTCAGAGATCAGTTCAGCTACAAGAAAACAGACTTGTGACTATGCAATAACCCTAATGTGACACAGAATGAAACAATTCTCCCTCTGGCAACACACTACAATCTAGCAACTTGTCAGTTCACATCAAAGCATAATACACAAAGAAAGAGGCACTTAATATGTATAATCAAATTGCTCGCTGAGGTTAGCAAGCAAGCAGAAATATGTGCTGCGCACTAAAGAATCTCTTTCTCTGAGTTGTAGCATTATCTTGAAATGGGACACTAGAGGCATATTTTCAGCTAAGAAACGCACGCACACAAACCTTCAAATGCAAAACCCAGAAAAAAAAAGTTGTCTGAAGGGGAAATTAAAAAGGAGCACAAAAATGAGCAACCCTCCCAAGGTGCAAAACAAAAAGGACTATAAGAAATGTATTTATATCCTCATTATTCACCAATTACATGCATGGTTTTTCACATGGCATAAAAATGAAGTTGAGCTTCTAGCAAATTAAAAAAGCCTGTTGTGACAGAACGCTGCAGGGGTTTTTTTTCCTCTCTAAATGCAATTTTCAACCCCTATTATTTCTTTGCTATGTTCTTCCTCTGCTCACGATATGTTAAGCATGCACACTACACGTACACAGAGGCCATCCCAGAGTGGAGAACACAGTGTACCAGAGGACTGATTTATTGCACAGAGCTGACGATTCCCAGGACAATTACAGCCAGCCTAAGCAACAGGCTGAAAATGGCTCCTCGGAGTGTGCACGAACAAACACGCAAATACACAAGTAGCACACAGTGCGAGTGTGATTCGAGCACAGTTGACAGTGTGCAAGTGATAACTTAAATCCTGGACAACGAGGCCTACTGTCCCCAAATTGAGTCATTACTCTAAGGTTAACTAGCACAGAGAAACATCCCATATATGTGTATATTTGATTTGAGTGTTTTCAGTTTTTCCTGAGGCAGCACAGTTACTGCTGAGGAGACAGATGGACTAAATACCTGTTAAGCTGGAAAAGCAAAGACAACCATGTTAAACACAAACCAGGCCAGAAGGGAGTTAGATGGCAGAAGAGATGATTTTTAACTTGGAGGGCAAACATCAATACAACATAACACATTAACAGAAGTGTTTAAATTGTAAAGTCACTCCAACGATTAAAAATAAATAAATTACAACCTGTTTCCCCTTTGCAAAAACAGAAAACTATCTGCATATCCTCACACAGAAAGTGATCTGACATCATGCAGAATCCGCTCCTTCTGGACAAAGGGAAACGCCCTCATTTGTTCCCAATGCAACCCAACTTGTTTGAGGGTGTCTGCGGGTTTAGTTTGGGCTTTAATGGTCTTTTCTGGTAAATGTAACTAATATTTAATGGCTGAAATATGACTGAAAAAGCACACAGAGGATGGAGGATGGATTAAATCCACAAAAGCTTGCCAATAACAACATATCTCAGAGGGACGAGCACGGAATGACTTGGCCAGCACAAAAGAATGGGAAGCTCCCTGAATCATTCCGAGAATACCATTTCTTATCCAAAATCAGTTTCAAGAATGCCTCCAGTCCATATTGTGACATTTGTGCAGTTTCAGTGTCATGAGAATGGAAGGTAATTTAAGCTGAATGTCTCTCCTGCAACATGAGACAGCAAAAAGCGAACGGGAGGATACAAGAAACCGCCGCACAAAGATTCAAGCCAGACTGCATGCTGGATGTAAATGACGGACTAATAAAACAGTCGAGTGTATAGTTGCTTTCTATATGGGAGGGAGGATAATCTTACACATGCGCTTGCTGTGTTATGAGGATGAGAGCAGCTTTGCAACAGATTCTAGCAAGCCTCTTATCTGTCCTCCAAATGCAACAACAATATCCATTTCACAAGCACTATCAAGTCCTCATCGTTTTTTGGTATCGCAGTAATCTAAAATATTTTCCCTTGAAAGCCACAGGCTTGGCAGAACAGCTAATGTTAGCTTTATTACAGCAACCTTACGGCACACCCCAGAATAATTAGTTCAGTACCAGCGTAACATTTGCACACATCCAAGTCTGTTTTGTCCCATTTCAAACTTATCTTGAATATAACACATGTAGGGCAGAAAATAAGTAAAAGTCAACACATATTGCCTATTAATAAATATCTATGTAACCTCCTAAAATAATACAAAACATTTGTTTCCTGGAATTGTCTGAGAACTTGAATATAAGCTATATTGTAAATGAATATCAATGGAAAATAGCCACTGCACAATATGAGAATGCTTCTTTTGTGTCTGCATTCTTGCACAATATGTCACATATGCTGCACAAGAAGTATCAATGTGACTGGAATCCATACAGTCTACTGTCTCATTTGCATTCAAACATAATGAAATACCCAAGTTTGTAATTGCTCGGAGATGCTAGAAACTCTATTTGAAGGACAGTAAAAACTAATTGGAACAAAAAGTACTTAGGATTATTTGCATTCCCCAGTGTGCACGACAATGCATGTGCACACGTAGTTGGATAAAGTGCACACACTGATAGCGTAGTGTGCCATTGTCTCAGTTTCAACTGGCCTGCACTTGATCATATGTGCACACCCGACTCCCCTAATCCTTCTCCCACGGTCACGACAAATTGCTTTCAAGTGAACAGTGGATCAATATATTAACCAGTGCTTCCCTCCTACAGCTTTGAATGGGATTAGCGAGAAAAAAGGGAATGAATTTCAAGACATAAACATGCGCGCACACACACACGCACACACAGATATTGCTGAGGTGTAATTCTGGTGGAGCTGCGAGCGAACACTAGCACTCTGTCAGAGCAGGTTCATCATTTCGTGCTGCTGGTTTCTGCAAGTGACCAGGAAAAAGAAGACGAGGTGGAAGTGACTGGAACTGATTATTGTGAAAGAGATCATGTGTATGCATGAGGCATGTGAGTGAGCAAATGCATGCATGCATAGGGATGGGGGGAGGGGGTCGTGCACCGTGTTTTATAGAAGCATGACCAGTGTGTTTTCTCACAACATGTGAATTATGAAATGTCACTTGACGCCGCTGACAGAAAATGAGGGAGCAGCGAGTGCGTGTTTGAGCCCTGCACATCTATATTGTATCATCTCTATTTGTGCCTATGGCTGCTGTTTATCTGAATATAAATTAATGCTTCAAAATGAAACCAGTTACAGTTGGAAATGGAGGAACAACTTTCAGTGCAAGAGAACAGGCGTTATTTAAACACGGACATAAGCCCCGGAAAAGGCTCATGTGTTCCTCATAAGAGTTTTTTTTTTTTTCTGGTTCAGCTATTGCTCTTCTAGGAAACATCCAGTAAAGTCCCAAAGTGTTGGTTCAGATTTGGGGGTCGAAGTTGGAGGGCTTGGGGTCAAGGAGGAAGACAGCAGTAAGGGCGTGGCTTTAATGAAACACGGCATAAACAAGTGAAGCAACATCCTATAATGCGCATCCTGCTACATAAACCTGAGAGTAATTATTCCACAGTCATTATCCACACTGGTATAAAATTTTGCCCCCCTCTTTCATCTGGTGAGCACAGCTTGTGAATGCACTGATCTCCTTCAAGTAGACTGTTGTATTTGCTTAAGGAAGAGGTGATGTCAACTGGCGGGAAGTCAGCAGGTGGGAAAGAGGAAGAGGAAAAGGCCCTTCCACTGACGCCCTGCTGAGCAACTAACAGGATTTAATACCGAGCAACTGGAGCCAGGAATGCATAGGAACAGTGTTTGAGGGCAGGAAGAGGCGGAGGAGCGTCTACCTCAGTGATGTCATGATACGAGAAGCAGACAACCTGGTCCTGATGTTCCCACAGATGAGACAATGACGCACTGTGACTTCAGATTTGTCCGATCCAGGTTTCCTGTGAAGGACACCAAGTGTCAAAATTTTCTTCACACATGCACACAGAGGATTCATTCGGAAAATAAAACTAAGCTGGAGTGAAAGAGAAAGGATACAGTAGGGGTGTGAACACTGGATAAAGGGGCCAAACATAAAGCAAAGATTTGTGTGCTTCCCCCGACTGTCATCTCCCTTCCTACCACTGGGAAGAAGAGTCAAAGAGTACATTGTTTCTGCCTATGTATCTGTTTGTGCCCATCCCTTGCTCCGGTTAAATGCCCCCGTAGTCCTCATGAATTCATCCTTCCTCTCCCTCTCTGTACATACGTATATCCTTTGTCACCCTCCCCCTCAAACTAGCAGTTTAGCTAGCGTGCCGAAAGACAGGAAATGCCTGTAGGGCAAATGAATAAGAGGTGGCAGCTGCCCATGCATGGTACGAATCCAGAGAATCTCCTCAGTATCATCTCTTCACCCGAACCATCCTCCCTCAGAGCAGCGAAAAGAGACACAGAGGACTGAAACATATACCGTCTCTTTAATGATCATTTTCTTCATGCTAGATTTACTCTTGAAACTGCACAGCACTAGTTGGCTATTTGCTGCAGCGTCAAGCTGAATGGTGAGACGTGAAATATACTGGAGACCCAGTACTAGTTTGATCTGTGAGGTGATACCTTCATCCCTTACTTTGTCTTTAAACTGAATTTTCTCACCACTGCATTTGCCATCAGAGCACATCTAGCATACAACTTTGCAACTAGTTAAAAAAAGCGAAACAGTGTCCGAGTGGTTATTGTGCATAACGTATGTCAAATATTCCCTCAGCAGCTGAGTGCGCAGCCGCTTCTGCATGTCAGTCCCCTGCTCTTTTTTTCATCTATCTCTGCTGTAGGTATCCAATAAAAGGCAAAAATCCCCCCCCCCACCCCAAAATCTTTTGAAATGAAAAAGTTGAAGACAGTAAAACTCAATACAAACGGAGCTGGATGTGATGTGGCATTAAACAAGAAAAAGAATATAAAGGACATAACGTTTTGTTATCTGTATTTTCAGATGGTTTTCAGTGCAGAGGATTTTTTTTTAGCCATAGTGGAACACCATCTGGATTTTGATGGATTTCATTTCTAGTTCAGTTATGCGAGTAGAAGAAAGAAGAGGAAACAAAAAGGCACAATAATTATATTTACAGTATTTGCTTTGTGAAATAGCAGCTCTGCTCTTTTCACTTCTAATAATCAAGTCTTTACCCAGATTTTTTGCTTCTTTGATCGATATGGTAAATTGTTGAGATATGTACACGTTCAGCTATTACACAGCAACATGAGTTTTCTTCTGGACTCTTGTTTCTGGTCATCTGATAGATAAAAGTTTATTATTTACTCTTCTTTTGATTCTGGGTTTCTGTCTGTATATCCTGGGCAAAATTGAAGGGAACTAATGAGAAAAAGCCAAACATTCATTGGGGTTACTCTATTTTAAGTCCTTTATACAATCAAAATTTGTTTTTTGTGATTGACTGGCTCTAATGCATAATGCGCTCTCTGCTACATTAGGATTTTCTGACTTAACCTTTGAACTCTGCCTTTTCCATCTGCCTGGAGACTGGCATTTATTTCATAAGATCAAACCCAACTGTCTCATATTTCATATCCAGCTGCAGCTCAGCACCCATTCAGGGGTTACCATATACTAAAGTGGGTGGTTTTGTTTATCGGTTCCTGGTTTTATGAGTTAAATTTCTCATTAGACTGAAAAGGCTGGTTAGTCAACAAAAAAGAAACGCAGCAAGTGGAGGTCAACTGCCATTCAACTGGAGGCTCAATACACTCTAATGAACAGTGTGTGTGTGCAGGGGACATGGCTGGGGTATGTTGGCCTCAAAAGAAAAAAAAAAAAGAATGTTTGTATAAGTGTGTGTATTTGTGTGTGAGTGTGTTTCCTGCCATTCTGGCCCCAGCTGTACCCAGATGGCCTAAGAGCACAGTGTGCTAAGCTAACAGAGACTAGAAAGAGACATTCACCCTGAGTTAGTGAGCTGGAAGAACACTGTGGTGTGACACCCAACAAAGAACAAACCCAGCTCTACTCCATTTACCTCCTGAGCCAAAGCTATGAAGTCCCATAATAACACGCATCGGCATTTTATCAACAGAAGTCACCGATCCCTTTATTACACTGTACAGGTGTTTACTGAATACATCAGATATGACATGACGTCGGTATCCAGCAGCTTTAGGTCTTAAATGAAGTCTGTACTAATGAGGTAGGCTGCCTCACCACTAAACTGTAATTACTGACACGATTACTCAAACAAAAACCAAGCAGCTTGAGTTTAAATGGTCGTTTTTCACGCGTTTGCATCCTGACATTTTAACAAAACTTCCATTTTAAATTCACTGGGTCAGTTCATCCTGGTATCTGTGTGTCAAGTGAAAAATTGTAACAATGCAGAAGTACAAGTTCCCAACACACTTACTTCTTCACTCAGAGCAGATGAGACATGGATGAATGAGGTGTGATGTAAAGAAGTGACCAAGTGCTTCAAAAGTAGGGTAGTTACACAATTAAAACTTGTGGGCTGCAACTGTAAATTAGTTATGAATTATTCTGCCAGTCATTTAATGATTAACTGATACATCTACAAAATGTGCAGAAAATATGCACATATGTAATTCTGCATTTCTAAGATGGTTTTGTCCAACTACTAATCCAAAACACATACGATATCCAATAGGAAATTATTTAAAATCTGACCTCGTTTCTTTATGCTCAAGTAGGAAACTATTCAAATTTTTCCTCCTAATTTAACAAATTTAAACAAAAAGTGATGATTAGAGTTGTTGTAGATTAGTTTTCTGTCAATCACATGATTCTTTCCACTCTTGCATCAGAATAGTTCATTGGAGTGCTATGTAAGTATAAAAGAAGCCATCTTATACACACCACAAATCCTTTTGTCTGCAGTATCACAATGAAGACGACTTGGTGAACTTCACTCTATTTAATAATTTGTACCACATTTTTTGGAGTACGAATCCACTTGTTTTTTTATACTCTGCATTTTTTTGAGTCTGTCCATTGCACTCCATCTTCTTATGCACTTCCTCAAGCTCTCATCTTATGTCTGCCGAGCTTTCTCTTCCATCTTCCTCGCTCTACCTTCATTTTGTCGTCCTCATCCTGCTCCTGCTCGCTGTGTCTTTAGGTTGGTCAGTTCAGTGAGGCTAAGTTACATTCCTGGGATGCCTGCTACATATGGTCCACATTCCAGCCAGTCTGCTAAGAGGCCCACTGCTTCTTACTGCTGGCCCTGCAGAGACCAGCCCAAAGCTGAACGTGCTACTCCATTGCTTCAGCCTAAAATAATCTCAGCGCAGCTTTAGTTTAGCTCAGCCTATGCTTGCTTTGAGGCTAGACCTTATTAAGCCTCACCAATCAAAACTCAGAGATAAAGGCCCAACCAAACTCTACACCGACGTCTCCTTTAGCTCTCTTTCCTTGCATATGGGCTGGTGGGGTTTCTTTCTCAGTGTATCCGTTCCCTCAGGCTACTATATCTGCCTCCATGTATATGTGTGCAAATTCTACAAAGCACAATAGTCCTATTCTCTAACTAGGTCACCTACAGAAAACTGAAAAACTAAACCTTGATACCCTTTGTGCAAGAATTTGCTATGTGTACACACATGCACACATCAGGGATGAAAACTCAAGGGAATCATCCTTCTGCCCACTCAGTAGGTACACAAATTTGACACCATGTCTCGAACAAAACTGGCCAGGATTACACAACTGAACTGGTGCAGTTTTCTGTATCTTACAGATAAAACTATTCATGTGTTGTTAGTTTTACATTTTTGTTTCGAAAGAGAACAATCCCAGCGGGCTGGCGCATATGCAGCACACTGCGACATGTGCTGTACATACGAGCACGAGGCCGGTAAAGCTCACACTGTAGAGTGCTGACAATCTCTCTCCATAAGAGGCAGTTGCAATATAGTCTGGGACATGGTTGGAATACTGTTAGCGCTGCATCACCAACTACTATATGTCAGACTTCATCATGCTGCACACTCCCACACATCCATGTCCTGTGCATGTGTGCACATGCAAGCACAGACAGACAGTACACCTGTCCCTCCGTCCGACCATACATATACATAGACACACACACCTACGTGCAACATGACAACACCTGCCATGGAGCTTTGGAAGCCTTAACCATGCCCAGACACACATTCTGTCAACTCACTGACAATATCCATTTGTTAAGCTCTTACAATGGCAAATACATATTAGATGCAAGATTTATACTGTGAAAAAAAATTAGTCTGAACTAGTCAATGTTAGCCTTCTGAGGCTGTCTGGGTGTGGCCATAAAAATGTGCAACCTCACTGCAGCTGCCGCATTTCCACCGCAGATCCTCCCCTCTTTGATTGGCTTTCAGTAACAGTCAATGTTCAGTACTGCTCACTTACACAAAGTCGCTTGATTGACTGTCCATTTAAGCTTAAGTTAGCAGAGGAGGAGGAGTGACTCATCAAATGACACATTTTTATCATTTCTACGGTTGTCATTAATGTCAGCAACAGTGATGGGGCAAAACGGTTCCAGATCAGTCTGTGGCTATTCTGTAAAGTTAAGTAAAAAGGCCTGTTTGTCAGGCATCCCAATTTGCTGAACCACAAATATACTCATATTTTCATAAAATATGGTAAATATTCAAACACGGCCGAATATAAACGCATTCATCTCCACTCAGAATAATGATTTTCAGGTTGACTAGACATTTGACTGGAGATAATAGGGCACAAAATTGCTTGCACAAACATCAGATCCAATCCTTTTCCCTTCTTACATGTCCTTTCTGTGCGTCTGTGTCTGGGGAGTGGCGCAACAGACGTCACCCCTGGACGGCTGTATTAATCAAATCTAGCTGCACAGAGATAACGACTGTGCTGGCGAACCACTAACACACACATTCATAGGTCAAGCCAATGTGGCTAAATAATCAGAGCCCAGACAAAAGCAAACAGTCACACAAGATGGCAAAGGGGAGAAGGAGAGAAAGTGGGCAGGAGAGGAAAACACAAGAAAATAACTTGTTAATGACACAAAGAGGTGCACTGTGACAACAGCGGAGTGGTGGCGAATAAGGATGTCACCTGAACAATAACTGAGGATTCATAAAGTCATTCAATTCTTCACAGATAATCAGTAATTACTCTTGAATCAGCTGCTGAGATTGCAAATCAAATTTCTTTGTTTTACTTTAAAAAAAAAAGTGCACTTCTAACCAGGACCAGACTTTATGCAGCCTTCTGAGTATAATATAACATGTTCTAACAATAACCACAATGTCACATCCTTTCTGCATACCAGCCTTTAAACACTCACAATGTGTCACTGTAACTTAAGTTAGTGAAGCCTTGTAAATACATTATCACGCTCCTATATGTGAGACTAGTTCCAGCAGAGCACTTCCTGCATGGAGTGTGGGTGGGACATGTGCTGGGACTATTACAGCTAAAATACAGCCTGGACATTCGAATAGTGGCCACTGGATACTCCAGATGTGTCCGGTGGCACTGGACTCTGACCTGGCCTGCAGCATCATGTATAATTCACCATTCATAGGCAAAGAGAGGATAATTACAGCAGGCCGGGTACCCTTGAGGAAGAGGTAGGCCGAGGAGGGGGAAGCTGATGTGAGCTCTGTGCAACTAACAAGCATTTTCCAGAGCATCTGCACCCTCAAAAGCACATTTTTTGCAAGGCATCACGTAGAATTGGAAGAAGGAACGAATGCAGGAAGAAGGAACAAATGGAGGAAAAAAAGACATCATTACATTTGCAATTTAAGGCTGTCAGTATGGGGCAGGGTCTTGTAAAATAAGCAGCAAAAGGATCCTCTAATGAATCCTCTGGAGCTGCAAAGTGGGAGGAAAAAAGGCAAGCCGTCGGCCGGCGCGAGTGGCCGTGATTTGCACAAGGTCAAGTGATCCATCAGGGGCCTGGATGCCTTGTGAAGATCAGAGATGACAAGGCCTGAGCTGTCATTTAGCTGACGAAGATGGGACGCAGGTGGAAAAAGCAACTGGCTGCTGAACACAACACATCTCAGCAACCAGTCCTCACGGGGTTACAAGCAGTGCAGTTTTGCACTCAAGAATTTGAGCTTTGGAATCTGACTTTTGATGAGTTGCCGTATTTTAACCCGTTGCCTTCTTGGAAATCTTTAAACTTGGATTGCATAAGCCCAAGTAGGAAGGCTGTGAGCACTGCCTGTAAGATTACATAATCTCTGCCACTAGAATTCATAGAAAATGGGGGGGCAGAGTACAGACCCTGTCCAAACTTGCAACAGGTTGATGGGCACGGTGCAAAAGAGCAGAAGTGAAGGCACGAGCAATTATAAAGCAACAAAAACAGGCAAATGTGAGAGGTTTAGAAAGACATAACCCACAGAAATCCACAGGTTAAGTGAAATACACCTTACCTCCATCTGCGAAGCCCCTCTGCAGAGTCCTGGAAGAACATCCTGATGCCATGATCTCAAGTTGGTTTGAAGGCAAGAAGATCTACTGTGGGCACCTGGAGATACTGAGGGGAAAAAACAGCATAAGAGTAGCTTGAAAGGGGAAATGAATGACGCGGAGGGGGAGACAGGGAGGGAGGGAGAGAAAGAGGGAGGGAGGGAGGGAGGGAGGGAGGGAGGGAGGGAGAGAGAAGAGAGGTGGGGGCAACTCTCCACATCCATGTTGCGCTGCAAAGGGTGGGGCCTTGAGGAATTCACTCTATCTGCTTTCCTCTCGACTTAAAGCTTATCTTAATTAGACTACACAGGGTCAGGCAGCCTGTGCACTCAATTATGATCGAGTTATTGCGCTATAAAGGCATCAGAAGAGTGAGGAATGACTCCTCGATATTGTTTGACAAGTCAAGCAGTACTACTGTAATACAGAACAACTCATATCCTTCTTTCCTGGACTGGATCTAGATTCATTCGGCGACCAAACATCTCCCCTGGTGGAGACACACCCGCTCCATCCCAGTATTCATGTGTCACGGCCAAAATAAAGATTTAACACAGGCCTCGACCGACCGACACACCAACCTTGAGTGCGAAATAATCCTGACACAAAACGCCTTTAATGCAACCCTCCTGCACGTCTTCTCCTGCAAGCCTTTTAAATGTCACCTCCGCTAAAAGAAAAAAAAAGTTTGCAAAATGTATTTGACAGTCGCACTTACTTTGATTCGGGTCAATCCAGCGGCTCCAGAGAGGCGCATGTCAGTGCGGACACACCGTGACAAATATGCGCAATTTTGAGGATTTGAGGATTATTACACTCTGTTCGGACCGTTTCCCCCCACGCCCAGTTTGCCTGTGGCATTCAACGGGGCTGGCTACTGTAAAGTTGCCACGTCCGTTACATTTCACAGACTTATGAAACCAAAACGACCCGGCAATCAAGTGGAAATTACTACTTCTCAACTGCGCAATAGTTCAATTAATCTAGACTACTGCGGGAGACTTGAGCAAAAAAGAAGGGGGAAAAAAGGTGCGCGCATCAAGATGACAATACATTTGTTATGTAATATCTTCCTTAATGAAAATGACTGGACGGAATCGGCAAAGCCACGGTAGATGTAGGAGCCTTAGCCCCGACTCGAGAACAAACAGTCGGTTTAGTGACATTTTTCAGCGCAGAAGCCTCACAGAAAAAGCCTCAGCCACACCTTAACTCTCAATCAATTTTTTTTCCTGACAGTTCCAGAGGTTTCGACGAGACGCGAAGCCCAGCAAGTTCACCCCGACGGCACCGTCTTTGCTGCGTCCCGTTGTAACGTTTAAACCTCTAAAAAAAACAACACGAAATTGTGTGAGAGAAAAAACGGTCCAATCTGTGTATCCGGTGGTCCGGTCCCACCCCGTGCTCCTCGCTGCTCCTCCAGGTTCCTCCCCGGTCTCTCTCTCCGGTCCGACTCCTCTCTTCAAACCGGCTTCTCACTCCGATCAGCTGGCAGGACCGTGACGTAAACGCCCACAACCGACCAATCACAGGCAAACCGGAAAAGTCGCCACCGACGCCCACCGTTTACGCACGATGACGATCAGGCGCGTCGACCAGTCAGAGCGCACATCTCTGTGAGAAACGAGGCGGGGCTTATAAGCACTGGCCAATCATATCACAGCCGCCCATGGGAGGCGTTTTATCATCGGACCTATTAGGTGTTGGGAAGTATTAGGTGTGAAGTGCTGGGAACTTTTTTGTGCCAACAAGCTACAGATGAAATTAAAATTACAGATAATGTATGAAATTAAACGTTTGTCCTTATAGCAACTGAATACAAATCACCAAGCAGCATTTAATAAAGTCAAAGGGAGGGTACGCTATGGAAAGATGCCTCCTTAAAGAATTAAAAAACAAACTCTTTGAATATAAGCATAATATGTACACAAGAAGTTTGCTTAGGGGATTAATTTAGAGGGTCATGGAGTCCTAACAGACCACAGCTTTGTTATTATTAAACTAAATGGGAAATCTCTCTGGGTCATAAGGGAAGATGACCCCCTTGTTAGGGGAGAAGCCCATGGGGAAAATTCTCAAATCGTGAGTCACTTTGTGCAATACAAACTTGTTTCTTATGCACAAGATCAGCTTATGATTCTCAGATTTTAACTGCAACATGACAGTCTCTACAACATATAACGTTAGCTATCTTATTTTATTCCTCAGTGGTTCTGTTCATTTCCATGCAGGCCTCTCCGATCTGCCAGTTTAGGGGTTTGAACTATGCCACCCTCAATTTAGCATCAGGTTAGCTAACATTGTCTCTGCTTCACAGGTCATCTTAAACCCAGTTTCTACCTCATACAGCTGTTTTATAGGTTCCATGTGGTGAAAATCATATTTTATTGTGTTTTGTCATTGTTATAAACGTGGTGGTGTATAGTAAAAGTCGTTAAGATATGCAAACATTTACTTCTGTCATCCATCGAGCCCCTACACAGCTATATTACCTCCCAGTTTTACAGGGTTGCTACGTTGAACTGAGGAACCAATAGTCGTAGACTTAAAACTTTATATAATCCTGCCATCAGCGCCCGCTGCTTCCAGGTAGGCCCTTCAGAATAAGCACCAATGACCACCAGGTTTATTTAGAGCTGCATTTGCTAAACTCCACTCTGAGCAAAACACACCAATGTTCTACTGTTGGCTGAAGTGAACGCACAAGTCTTCATGCACTCCGAGTAGCTGAGGAACTGAAGACGGAGTGTATTACTTTTATTGTTGATGGCAAGGACGTCCTAACAACAATAAAATCCATCGTGTTGGTGGGGCTAATGGGTCTACTACTGTAAGCTCTGATTGTATGTCCACAGGTCAGAGCTTTGTAGAAATTGTAAAGCTGAGGGAAATTCAATAATGGTGGAAACTGTGGGACAGATTTGAAACCAGTAAACAAGGACTGGATGGGTTACTGCGTATTCATGTCACCTGTTGCGTTTCAGTACGTCATAAGCTTGGCCAGCATTTGCATCTGCTTCCTTCTCTCCTGCTCTCTGTGCTCACATGTACTGTTGCAGTACTGTTGTTTAGTTCCTGTTGTCAGACAATGGGATGAAATAGTGACCGAAACACAGTCCATTAAGACTACATGTCGCTGCCAGTCACTTCCGAGCTATTTTCAAGCTTCTACTCTGCGCCACCAAACTACTGATTTTTCACTGCCACATTGTTTCACAAATTCACCAAACACACGAGTCAAAAACAACAGCTGTGCTGTGAATTTAGCAGTAGCTCCATGCTAAAGGATTGCTCAGAGAAAAGGTTAGAACCAATAGAAAGTCCTGCTCTCTTTCATGAGTACATGTCTGACAGCTGCTGGGTGGTCAACTGTTTTGCCTTGCACTGCCCATCACAGACACAGAGAGAGTCTTCTTCCTGAACAGGGTGTGGACTGTAGCAGCTCAGCAGCATTCAAAGCTCCAAACACTCAAACAGGCCATTTAGAGCAGAAGTAAAACCAATGGTCATACAGTCATGGTGAAATTAACCATCTCTGTAGTATTTTGAGCAGAAAATCTGAAAGACTCATTCTGGGAACACTTAAGATTTAACTTGCTGATAAGAGGCACAATAAGGGACCTTTAATGCTGCTCATGTCCTGTCACTGTTTCTGTTTTTATGAACATTCCTTGCTCTATTACTACTATAAGTTGGAAAGATTGTAAAGGCAAATTATGGATTCACTGTGCATTTGTAAAGGATTATCCAGCACAAATGCAAATGCAAACCATTACACAACATAAATGCCCTAAGATTTAGGGTTTTGTTGTACACTTTGGTATTCTATTTATTCTAAAAGTCACACAGACAACCACTTGGACTTATTGGCCTTTAATCCAGACAGTTATTGCAGTGCTGATACAATATCACTATCCGCTCGAGTAAACAAGGTAATGAAATGGTACTCCTCCCCCAAAAATGTATGTAATTGAAAGCTTCCTTTTCTGATCTGAGACACACAGCAGCACGCTGGAAGTTGTGTAAAACTCGTGATAACCTCCCCTCTTCTCATCTCCTCTTCATTATATTTTACATCTGGACTACCAAAAAGCTTCCATGTTGAATCCAAAATGTGTAACATGCATATCTAAACAACCAAACACTAAAAAAAACTTACAGCATTTCAATTGTTTTCCAGTGTTCAGTTTCAAATCTTTTTTAAGCAAACACAGCATTCCTGCGGTTTGGAGCAGAGTAGGAATTGGGTTCTACTACCAAATAAGTGATTGCGCTTCTCGTGGACGGAAACCTCAATTGGAGGCTTTCTCAATTGGAGGCTTGCTTGTTGAAGTCACAATTCCACATTTGGAAGAGAGAATGGAATGTGCTGCATTTTTCCTTCAAACCAGGGAAAAAAATGAGACATTTGTGTGCCAGCTGTGGAAGTAACTCTCTTGAGGACTGCAGATGAAATGAAAATGCACATGATGTAATTTACATATTAAGATGTTTGTTGAGAGATTCAGCCATGCTGCTGTAAAGATACAGTAGTAACAGATTTTGAGGACCGAATGTGACACGAAGACATGGAGACATGAAGGGCAGATTTACTCCCTAAATGCAGAAGAGAGTATAGAGTCTTTGATGCTGACAAGCAGTGCACAGTGCTGCATAATTGAAGATACCTGAAGTCTTCTCAAGCCACTGCAGTGCACGCATGAGAAGAACCAAATCTTGAGTGAATTTCCTCCTGACTTTTTAATGTAGTGGGTATGTGTGTGCATGCTGCACAAGCAAATTGCCCCATATTATCATGGATTCTGAGGCTGAAGATCATTAGACTGTTCCACTTGTCTGTACACGTATAGTGTAAACACACCGATGCAGGTTTTAGTGATTCACATCTCTACCGCTGTGAATGCATATGTTCATGTCAAAAGTACAATTTTATACAGTACCATCTCAGGGCATCTTTTGGCTGAGGCACAGAGCAGTGAGGTTATGCAGATCAAAGGCAACAACTTGTCAACACTTTTGTTGTAACACATTTTGAACCAGCAGTAACACAATGCCGCCTCAGCACAGTGACACAGCTTTTATTCCTTGCCTGAATTTATGTCGATGCATTCACAATGCTGGGCAGGAATGCGCCACAGGCACACATCATTCAGGAAACCAATCCTTCCTGCCCTCAGCCTTCTTGTATGGTCTCAATCCACACTGTGAGCTGGTTGTTTCCTCCAGGAGCACTGAGACGTTGTGTTTGTCCCTCTTCTTTGTGTCAGTTGACCTAAACCTAACAGAGCAGGGTGCGCCATTCACTTCATATCTAAGGGCGGGTGCATTTTCACAAAGGCATCCAGAAGTAATAAAACTGCTCTGTGAGTTTTACCTGGAGGTAAAAGACAGTGTGGTAATGTGCTATCAGCTGTGTTTATCTGAACTGATCAGGACTGAGGCCTCTTTATGGAATAGTTGCTGAATAATGTGTTTTTAAATAAGTCTCCCAACACTCAAAATTAATGGAGTAGTTTGATTTTGATACAAGCACACTTGTTTTGCAGAATGACATCCACATTCAAGGTTGGCTTTTTTATTTTCTTGAGTAAAGCCTGAATGCTTAGCTCCACCGTAGGATTTTATACTATGCGATATACATTTCATTTTTTAAGTGAGTGTAGAAAATGTGAATAAAGAAAATAAATTCCTCAGTAAAGTAGTACATTTTGTGTTTCGGACAGGTAAAGATGAGCTATGCTTTAATGTTGATTTGGTCAGACTCAGATTATGATTGAAATGCATTACAGGTGTCAGTGTCCCTGTTTACTGTTTTAGGACCTAATGTTGTAAGGTTGTTGACTTTTCAGCAGAAAATTTATTAGGTGCCAGTAGTTTCTCTGAAAACCATAGTATATAATAAACTGTAATGCAAAGTTTGCGTCTTTGTGGATTTACTTCAGTAAAGTGAAAACATGTCTGTAGCCCCTTTAGTACATTTTCGTGTTTTGGATTAAACTTGAAGACAGGCGGTCGCAAAGACTTTCAGCTAATTCCTTTTTTTGCACATTGAGCATAGTTTTGCTCACATCCTTGCTCTATAGTCTTCAGTAACGATAAAATTCATGTTGGCATTTGAAAAATACTGAAGTCAGTTTTCAGTAAGTAAAACCTCAGAGAGATGTTTTACTTCTCCTTCGTTGGTGGTGTTTCACTTTTAACAGAGTGACTGGGAGAGTTTTTTAAGGAATGAGAAGCGAGCAAATGTAGTTTGCTGAAAACTGCAGTTTTCAGTGTAATGCAGTCATGTGGTATTCATGTTAATCATGCATTAAAGCTGTTTCCGTGCCCCCCTTCCATCTCTGTGTGAGTAAATCACTTTTTAAAATGTGTGCTGACGTGGTCCAGCTCAAATCACCTAAGCTTGATTGCAATTTTTTCCTCACAGTACAAGAGTTTTGAATACTTAGGGAAACAGTAATTACAATTTCAACAAACACTGGTTCCTCTCATTTTTATTTGTTTATGCATTAGTAAAAATAATCAATACTGTGAGGACAATCGGTGTCTTAATAGCTTCTTCAGATCTTATGGTGCATGTAAGCTAAATCCATTAACTGTTATTTCTCAAGTGACTGTAACACATGGCCTCAATCTGGTTTTACAAATATAGCCTAAGTGATTCAGCATTATTTGTTACAGTGAAGAAAGCAGCATGGGTTGCCGTTCTTTTTTGCATCACAGAGTAAGCAAGCCTTTATGCTTTACCTCCAGTGTGACGTCTTTTAGCGTATCAGTGGAAACATAATGCTGCTCCTTCCTGTCTCTCATAACCACAGAGCACAGACTGAACAACAGTGCTGTGATTTGCTGTGATATTCTCAGACTAATAAACGCTCTCTTTTCTGTCTCTTCTCCCTGTCCACTCCTCCTTTGCGTCACTCTTTCCCTTGGTTGTGATCTTCCTCCTGCAGTACATAAATCCCATCCTTAAATGGATTTCAAGATACAATTGACACCTTTGCCAGGCAAAGAGCAATCTAGAGACTGTTTGAGCCAGGTAATGGCTCTCCAAGGCAGAACACATTGCATAGTCTCACTCTTCAACAGGTGGAGGACTTTCTGCTTCAAGTGAGTAAGGTCGTCTCTCATAAATGAAATTGAAAGCCTGAAGCCATAAGTCAGAGGGTTCAACCACTGATAGACTGCAGAGGATATTACCAAAAACCATCCTGGTCATACGGGATCAAGGTATTATGGTCCATGAAAGTGACACTCAGTCACAAAGAGGTTTTAGTAAAGAGCTCAGGCTGCATGATTTTTCATCACTTTCACCTTTTTTTGCCGCTAGTAACTATAGTATGGTTGAGTTATTTTTGAGTTTATGTATTAGTTATAGATTTATTATAAAGTTGGTACTTAATATTGCAAACCTGAAAAGTGAGTGATGTTGAAATTCTTTGTGCAAGTAGCAATCAGTATGAAATAAAGATATGATGAATTTTCTGTAACTCAAAGGCAGAACAGCGCATTTGCTTTCGAACAAACTCACAATGACAATGCAAAAGCACAAAGGGAGTGGAGGGACAATGTCTACCATGTTCACCTTCTTAGTTAATGGTAGCAATATGCTAACATTTGTGAAATTAGGACGGAACACAAAGCACAGTTGAAACAATTGGGAATGTTATCACTTTTGTTGATATTTGTTTTGGACAAACCAAAAGTTTGACCTGATGATGGTGCCAACAGAAAATTTCTGTGCCCAATGTGAATTTCAGCACCACACCGCATGGCAATCCTTCACTAAAAATGTCAAACTGCCTGTGGCACTAGGGGAAAAGTCAGAGATACTCCCCAAAAAATGTAGGTTTCATTCTCTCGGGATCATGAATGTATGAACAAAATTTTGTGAATATCCGTTTAATAGTTTTAGAGCTATCTCAGTCTGAACCAAACTGCTGGGCTGCCAGACTGACAGTGTCATCCCTGGAGGCATTCTAGCGTGACCAATTTCAGCAGCTATGCATGTCAATATTTGTACACCATACATGTGTCTTTTCACAAAGCCTAAGAAGTGTGTAGTGAAAGAGAGACATGAGATTCTGATCAGGTGAGCACAACTTCTAACATTAACAGTATCCTTGTCTATGTTCGAAATAGTACTCTTAAGTTCTCTCAATGAAAGTGACCATACAGTTGGACCAAGGAGTTGATAACACCTTTGAAAAGGTGTTAATTTCCCTCTTCACTTTTAGATACTGACTTAGTCAAACAGCTTCATATTACTGACTGCCACTGGCCTCATTGCTGGTTGGTTAATGTCACATATGTCATATACACCTATTCTTCAGCAACCGTCTTTACTCCAGAATAATAACTCAGATTTTTCTCAACTCCCCAATCCTCTTACTTCTATTCTCTGTTTCTGTTCTCCATTGGCTACCACATGACTTCCCTCTTTCAAAACACCTCACAAATAAACTCCAATGGACTTTTTGGTCTGGTCCTTTCAAATGGACATCAGTTAGACATCAGTCACAGGGGAGTGAGGGGAGCACCTCTGCCACTTTAAGAAATGCTTCTGGTGAAAAGAAACTGATTAGTAGTGCTGGCAGCCAACCACGTGGAGTGCTGTGTGGAGACCGAAGCCAATGAGAAGCCCTGCTGGGTGGAGGTTACAAAAGCAGTCTGAACCCAATGACTCAGCAAAGTTGGGTGCGTGTGAGATGACACTTTGCTGCGTTTTAAAGGGCCAGCGTGCCGACATGCAGACCTCCAAATGAAGGTGAAAAAAAAAAGCAAGCCAAGTGTTCACTCCCTCCCTCTTGTGCAGATCACGAAAGCATGTGGCCCAGGTTGCTCTACCTGGTTGTTGGTGCAGGGAGCGAGTCCATTAGAGGGCTACACCCATCTTTTTCACCCAAGGACCATTGACTGATAAAGTTCTGATCAATGGAATATAATTAGTGTATTTTTGTAGCACAGTTAGTAAGTTAACCAAATTATCTTTGGCCAGCCACCACAAGGAGGCTCATACCTGAGGCAGTCGTAAAAAAACAAGAATTTCTATGAAGAGAAGCTATATTGAGATACCTTTCTGAGGTCAGCTACTCTACATCATTCAAGCACCAAAATCCGACTGCAGCTCCACTAAACTAAATCAGAAATGTGTTAATCTTTGGAAAAGAAGTGAAAAATATTCTGGATTCTTTACCTGTTTCAGTATACATAACTTACCTGTCACTATTACCTTTGTATCTCTGAATTCTAAGGTTTAAAGCATGTAATGTAGATTTTATAGCAATCTAAAAAAGTAGGAATTTAATTTACTGTTAGCAAACATACAAAATACAAACATGCAAATAATGCAGTGCAATATGCCTAATAAACACAGACCTAATGCAAGAAATTGGAAACTTAAACTCAAAATAATTAAAATCTGACTACCAAAATGCAACACTACGCCTGTCTTGACAAGTGCAAAAGTAAGTGTCAAGTGCCACAGACTACATGATTTTTATGTAGGAAATACTGGAGGAGGCTTCAGCTGATGGGCTCAATCTTCAGCTAACTCATGCTAATGATTACTATGAATGGACTGTATGTCATGTATTTTGGCAATTTAGTTTTGACCTGATTTGTATTTTAAGTCGCTCTCTAGAGACTAAGACTCTAAAGATGGTTTTCATTTCTCACAATAAGAATCCGTTTCATCCTTTGCGTCCCGTACTCTGTTTCCTTATATATGAGCAGCCAAGTCATCCTCACGCTGCTGCACAGATTTGCAGCTGATAATGAGTTGGCTAATTCAGTTCTGTTATAGATTGAATGACCCACATTATGATGTGGTCAGGCACCGTTCCTTCTTCCTCTCTGTACTGTAACAGGGAGCAGTATTGTGCAGAAGTCAGGTCTGTGAGCAGCAGTGGAAACTTCCACTGGGCCACAGGAGAAGTATACTCTTGAGTATTGTTCTGGTCAGGCCTGCAACAGTCAGCATAGCACAGCACACCTCTGTGACAAGACAGGGGCTATATATATACTGTGACTAGCAGTAATTCAGTAACTGCAGCCATCTCCAGTATCCCGGCGACCACTGCAAGAGGAGAAGAGGCCTCTTAAAGGCATAGTTCACAACTTCATGCTATTAAAGCAGTAGTTTGAGTTACACATTAGTGGTTAAGTTAGAATAACGACATCCTTTCATATGTGTGTTCAGTCAGCTAGTGGCAAAGATTTAGTATTTACACAAAATGAAAAACAGTTTAAATAAACTGAGATGAGTGACAAAACATCAATGGTAAGGTTTTGTTTGACATTCAAACTTTCTCCATGTGGGAAAGTCAAATATAAAGACTTTTTCAAGTGAAACTGAAGTTTCAAACCTTGCTAACCTGTCTATATGGTGTTTTTTACTTCATGGTAGACACATCATGAGTGAAAAAAGCAACATGATGGCTAAGCATGTCCACTATGAAGCTTTAGCGTAGAAATGATAGTCTTAAAAAGACGGAACTTTATGCATCATTCCTCTGCTTCAAAATCAGTTTCTGGTTCACACATGTAGAGATGATTTTCCCCGATGTTAGAATTAACCATTGTGTTGTGTTGGGTAATTTTACAGTCAGACAGTGTGGTAGGTGAGCTAGCAGCTAGATGGTGGATCTGTCAATTCTACAGGAACCAATAGCGTAGGCATAGAGATACATCTAAGGCATTTTTAAGAAGGTAGGGATTATTTTCCAAGGGAAAAACTTGTGTTACAACCCCGTTGGCCAGGAGAAAGGGAAGTAACAAAGACACATCCTGATGGACACTGTTAACCAAAGCTAATAATGGTTCTCATTAGAAAGTATAAGACTGCACAGACAAAGGAACTGAGGACAGAAGATGCTGCTCAAACAAAAAAAAAGTAAAATACTAGAAGATATTCTTGTACCAGAATTTAAAAACACATTTACCTATTCTGCATTAACCAAAAATAAAGGCTCAAAATTAAATTCTGCTTTACCAAGTTGAGACTATCCAACATTTTTGCAAAACTACAAAGAGCTTTAACCTAAAAGAGGAGTCCCTAAACTAGCCCAACCTCCTGCCAGTAAACTAGTGTCTAGTGGCCATTCAAACAATTCTCAGCTAAAAACAAAGAGACACGTGGGTGGACTGCACACCACACACACCAGCTGCCACTCAATGACAAATCTAGGGTTTTTAAATATTAAATTAACAAACAAAACATAACAAAACTGAAACTGCAGCATTTTTGAAAATCAGACAGCTGCCTTTGACTCAATCTGGAATCTTGATTAGAGCTCTTCTCTAATTAAGCGTTAGAAATTCAGGGGCTTTTGTGGATGTAAGGCATGATTTGTAACTTTGTTCCATTTGTTCATGTGTTCAGTCCAGTATGTACTTAATAGTCAAATTCAGTGACAGCCATGAGAATTTCTTTCCAGCAGGGATAAAGGTGACCAGATTTGTTAGGCAACCGAAGGAATGCTGAAGCTGTAATGTTAAAATTAATATTTACCCACCACTGTTTGTTTTGTATTTAGGCTACTGGGTGAATGTACAAGTCTCTTTGCATAACAGTCGTGACAATTGCAGATAAAGATACAATTCTTCTCCCAAGAGATTAGCCATTGGTCCAAAGTGTTCTCCTTCTTGTGCTCGTTGGTCTCTTCTGCAGTCAGTGAACTGTAACTGCTGCCCTCAGTCTCTGTTCCTGCTCCACCTTGAACTTGTTTGTTCCAGGAAATGTTCTCATTTGAACGCTGAACCATTTGAGGAATCACCTACTTTCTTCACCGTTCGAGCCAGAGAAAAGAATCAGCTGTTTCCTCATTGATTCATGTGATCCACATCCAGCTGTTTTATAAGCTCGTTGTGGCTGTGATTTCAATCTTCATGTAACTGCAGCCAGGAAACTACAGAGAGAGGCTTTTTCATGCATAGTCACAGCTGGCAATAACCTCTCATCTGCAATTGTAGCAGTTGTTTTTTTGTTATTTTTTTTAGTTGTAAAGCGATACTTTGGTCTATGTGTCACTTGTTACATCATTCTTCTACTCATTACCTATTACACCCCACAGCAGACAGAGAACTCTGATCCCTTTGCATGTGAGGACGAGGAGGCCACGGCAATGTGCAGTCATGCCAGAATTCAAGAACAGCGTTTCCACAAGGTTTATCTTGGTTGCCACATCCAGGGCCAAGGCCTACTTATTGATATGATTAGCCTTGCTGGTGGAAAAGGAACACATTATCCTCAGACAGTCTGATCCAGCCTCCAATCTTTCCAAACAGCCTCATTTATCTGATGTGCAGAACAACTAATGATCATACTGTAGAGAGTGAAAGGCATCCCCCTCTTCCTAGAAAGAAAAAAAAAATGAAAAGACCTTGCGAGAAGTGTTGAAGCTAATAGATGGAGACAATCTGGCAGAACGGTGGCTGCTGAAAGTGATGACATCACTCCGATAGGGAGACTTAGAGAGAAGACATGTTGGTGACAAGTGGTAGCTATTAGAGCTGACAGGCCACTCTCAGGCACTTTCTGTTTCTCAGGATCAAAGTGCTGGGGCTTTCGCACGAGCAGGTTAAATATTGATGCCATCCGAATTTCTTGTTCAAATTTATAAACCCAAACTCTCACGCTCGTTGGATCGGTTCGTGCCAGTTAGTTCACCTCCAGCAACACTCCAACATGTCTGCTTTCCATGCAGTGACACCATGTGACAGTATTGCGGCAGACAGACCAGCGAGCTGCCTCAGACCCGACTGGCACTCTGTTTTCCGACATGCACTCTCACGGATCAATAACCTCTTACATAACATTCTGGTTTGGACTGGAGGCGAGATTCCAGCTGACTGGAACATGTGAAAGGGCTTTGACTGTGTTGACCCACATTTTCCCTTTCCTCCCTCGATCCTTCCCTCCCTCCCTCCTGACGTCCGTCTTCTCTTCCCTCCGTTAGCGCAAGCCCCTCTCTGCCCCTTCACACCCTTCAGGAAGGCAGTCATGTAGGCAGTCAGATCCAGACTTGGGTGGGTCAGGCCTTTCCTCGACGTGCCCAGACATGCATCCAGACAGAGCGAAAGACACATGTGGGGGAATAACTGGTGGCTAAGCAGTAGCTTTTATTTGGACCAATGACATAATCCTACAAGGGGTAGTCATGGAAAATATTTGACTTTGTATGGTATTCAATGGAGATGTTATGGCTTGATGGTTTGGGCGGAAATTTCTCAGTATTTTTCCATTAACTGCAGTAATGCTGTTATTGCCGCCATTCGTAGAGATTACAATTAGCGAGCTGATAATTAGATCAACACCAGGAGTTTGATGCAGACTGGATGTTAATTTGCTCCCTGTCTGTTCGGTGCTTTCGTTATGTGCTAACTAGTTGCAGGGGTGGGAGATGTAGGGAAGCAGTGTCAGCTTAAGAATAGAAAAACCTCAAGTTATTCTGACTCATTAGCTTTAATGCATGAAATCGCACCATGTAAACAACCCAAATTATCTGTTTTGCTGTGTTACAGATCTGAAGCAGTTTGGTAGCACATTAAGCTAACTTGAATTGTGTAAAAGCTCCTTCTAAAGCTGATTCAATTTAGGTAGAGATAATTTTTGCTAAATTTACCTGCCGCAATGGTGGCATCAATTTAGTGTAGTGCTTTTCACAAAGTGGGAGATATTGTAACTGTAAGATTGTCTCCAGCTCTAAGTTGCAACTCTGTGGTGTTCATGATATTTGGATTTCTGCTCTAAATAATAGCTATGACATAAATACAACATCAGCTTCAACCAAAACAAATGAAATGTGGCTCCTGGTAACTTAAAAGTTTAAATTGCAGCTTTTCGGTAGCTTTACCTACATTCGGTTGAGGAAGTGACTTCTTTGGAGGTAAGGTCACATTAATTGTTACTGGCAAGTAAATACTTTCTAGGGTAACTGCTTGGTTAGCCACATTGTCTTTTCTTTTTCTACACATTACATATGATATTTAGAAGGAGTGTGTGTCATAGGTGTTAGGAGTTGTACAAAGGTACCTTTTTTCAGAGCTGAGTAATGCAAGCAAATAACCACAAATATATAGTTGCTAATCACTTTTTTGTTTGTCTTCAATGATTTAATTTAAAAAAAAAAAAAAAGAGTAATCATGATATTGTATCAATTATGTGACACTCTGTTGGGCTGCTGTTGGCCTAGTTTTCTGAGGCTGTGTTTAGGATGTTTGTGCTATGATGACTAACTAGTGTTTCCACACACAACATAACCTTATTGTGCCTTCAGACAAGAAGAGGCGTACTGTATGGGTGTTTGGCCAGTACACACTCACACATAGTAAATGCAGCAGGTTGCACACTGCGTTACCTATGCAAAGTTGTATGACGTCTGTAAAGCGAGCAATCAGACAGCATTACAGTATGAGGAAGTGATCAAGTGAGGTGAAACCCATCCTGGTTTCCTGCCACATTGACCTGTCTGACTTCGTATTACTGTAAACTGATTAAGTCACCGCAGGTGTCCTATTTAAGTGAATGTCTCACAAACACTTCCTCCACACAAGCGCATCTGAATCTGAAAGGGGCATCTGAGCTGAGAAATGTCTTTCCTGGATCCTCGACTATTCTGAGTAGAGCTAAACGAGCCAGTCAAAGCTTTTCACTGTCTAATCATGACTCATCCTGATGGAAATAATGACATGGGAGTTTTCCTCATAACTTGTACAAAAACATACTCTATCTCGAAACAACTCTAATTGTCATCTCAATATATCGCGTATCTGTTTTGTCTTTCTGTTGTCTGCTTCAGTGCAGCATGTGGATAATTAGAAGAATGTGAATTGCATTGGGTGTGCTTTTAGCTCTTTAGGAAGTAGCAGTGACTCATCAGAAGTTTGCTTCCTGCTTCTATAAATAGCCAATTATTCACAAGCTTGAACACGAGGTACCAATCAGACTACAGAACTATCTCTTTTTCTTGTTTCCTGTAAACTTAAATATCAGCCTATGGCTTGTTTCTCCCCTATTAAAAAGCTATTGTACGTCAATTTGTTCAGTAACTAGATTTTATGTAGATTTAAGTTAAGTGAATGGAAGGTTTAGTTTGAAATAGTTAGACAAACATTTTCTGCATTTCTGTATATTCATACACAATAGGTAGGTTTTACCCACAAGCTTTTTCCAGGCAAGTTTAAAAGGTAGTTTCCCTTCTAACTAACAGTAAATTAAGTCCATAAGTCCATATTTGTTTTAAATATTAAGCTCAAACTGTCTACTTAAAGGTATTTCAGTTTTGTCTGTGCAGAAGTAAAAAAAAGAGTACTTACTGCTCTCAAAAGCTGCATGCCATTATGAAATCTACGCAAAAATCTTAGTTACACTCATAATTCACATTCTGAGTCAGGATGCAGATTAAGAATAGCGACATCTAGAGGCCATTCTTCTTTCTTACAGTGGAATAGACCATAGCATGAAAGATAAGAAAGGACCTGGAAGGAGAAGAAGAACACGAGGAATGAAAAGTTGGAGGCTGAAGAGGAGGGCAGGGTGTTTGGCTGGTGGTGGGTGGGCAGGTGCAGCCAAATGGACTGTGATGAGACACATCGGTGAAGGAAGTGAGGAAGAAGGCTGGTATTTTTCCAGGGAGGCTCGCTCTGCACGTGCATGAACACACAAATGCTGCCTCCACACATGCACCTCTCATCTTTCATGTCTGCCTCCATGTCCCACCACTTACTTTACCATCTTTCCATCCATCCTCTTATTTTTTTTATCTTCTTCCTTGCTTGTCCTTCTCTTGCTCCTTCCCTGTTCCGCCCTTTCTACTTTTTCCTCCCTGCTTTTCCACTTTCATTACCCTTGTCATCTCCTGCATTCTTCTCTCCCTTTCTGCCTCAATACTTCCTTAAGTCCCCATCTCTTTCTCCTTTCCCCATCTCCCCTTTAGTTCGCATCTGGGGCCCTTGTCAGAGCCATCTAGTCCAGACAGGCACCAAGGGCGCAGAAACATCTTCTGGTGACGCCTTGCTGTCGCAGGCGCTGATATGACAGCATTAGCCTGCAAAAACGTCTATAAAAAAGAAACTCCGTCTTGGAGTGTGTGTGTCTTTGTGCACACTCCATGTAGAAGACAATAAATCATGGAATCCATTTTGAAAGCAGCTGCTCTTGGTCTGTTTGCTTATGTAAGCCTGTACTGTAAAACACAGCAGAGCAAGAACAAACTGGCTGCCTGGAACAACGGCCCTGCCCTCGCTGCTGCTCCATCACACATGTGTGTTCTCTGTTCGCCTCAGTTTAGGATACTCAAAGTGAGGAGAGGCAGGGAAATGAAAAAAGGGGGAGACAGACAAAGAAAGACAGACTTAAGTCCTCTGAAGATTAAGGTACTGTAGGGTCACACTGTACTGGACTAGTGTGCTGCAGATGAAGGGAAAGATGAGCCCTGCTGTGCCCTGGTAACCCACCTGCTGTTCTCTGGCCCTCATCTTGCTGCTGCTCTGTCATACAGCACAACGCCTTGCACAACCCTTGGTGGGTTTCACGAGGACAGAAAAGAAGACAGAGGAGTGAAAACAAGATAGCCTAACAGGCGGAGAAAATTAGTGTGACAATGCAAATAAGAGAAAATCAGGGAGAGGTTTGATGTAGATCTCCAAATGGAACCAATATTCCAGATTCAGACCAGAATGCTAATTAGTTTCTCTATCTGTTTTCTGCATATGATTGTCTTTTCTTTTCTCTCATGTCAGGGCATTTTGGTCAATCTTGAACCCTGCTTCTTATGATACAGTAAAATTGTCTTTGGCATTTAAAACAACCCCTTCTTTTGAGAGTACGACTTATCTGCAACAGTTTCATTTCAGTCAGGTGCACAGCAACACTTTGGCCTTTCGTGCTGCTTTGTTCACTTGGATGTAAATGCATGGAAAGCAAAAGCAGGATTTAGCGCTGTTTCAGTGACTGCACATACATACATGTTTTCCTGTATTCTTTAAACTGAGACAATATAAACTGTGATCCCTCGTGCTTCGTGGTGACATTTGTCCTGTGCTCTTGCTGAGAAATGTTTTGGTTTTATTTGCCAGTGCTTTTCCCACTGTGTGCAGTGACAGTTGGGCAGACCAGGCCAACTGTCATGTTGCGTTACATATTCCTGCATTAGCTGACTCCAATTTAGCCTAAAGGAGAGGTGGTTACCAACGAGCAACCTTTAACCGTGCAGAGAGAAGAACATGCACACACATGCACCGTGTACAGATCCAGATGCACACATGCTAGCAATATGACTATCTTCTTCGCCCCCTGCCTCACCTCACTTCCCTCCCGTGTGTCTCCACTGAACCTTCTTTTGTTCCTCTCAGGCCCAGCAAGAATGAAACTAGCAGACATTAGCTGATGGCTACGCTAAGCTAAAGTGCTCCTCGGCAACAGAGACGGGCCACACCCAGTGGAACCCATGCAATGTGACAGTTGAGGAATTTGCTGCAGGCGAGCCACAAATACTTGCAGCCTGAGTCCGAGGTATTTGTACGTCACTGGTGGTGTGAATGACAAGAAAATTGGGGTGCGGGACTGAGGCTTGCTGAAAACAGATTTCAGCATGTTGGCTTCTTTATGAGTTGCTTCTATAAATGTTTGGCATTTTTGAAATACCTGTATTTGTAAATGAGGGGAAACATCTGAAACTCATAGTATTTACATAATTATGCTGTGAGATTCTACCACAGACCTTTTGCTTTGGGTTTAAGAATAGTTTTCATGTGAGTAATGTCAGTATTGCCTATAGCTCTGTTGTCCTTGGTTCCAGGAATCATCTGAGTTTCTGTTGCTGTTAGTAGCAGACAGAAACAACACGTAAAACAAATGGAAAGAAAGAACTTTAATCGTGGATGGAAACCATTTTGATATTTAGTTTGTACATAAATATTAGACAACTTAAAAATATCTTGTAAAATGTTCTATCGTAAGTTACTCTACACGTGCCTTTCATGTTGGAAAGTCATATGACCAGTGTGACATCACAAAGTATAAATGTGCTGTGCAGATTCAAGAGTTTGGAAAATGTGAGGAACTTGCCTCCAATAACTAACATTTTTCATAATGATTGCACTTCCTTCCTAAATCTGCTTTTAGCCTCAGATTTAGAAACATGCACTTTTCAGCTGAGCCTTGACACACAATAACACTAGTTAGGAGAAACCAGCAACATGAATGCAGTTCATATTACCTTTTCCAAAACATTCAGCATGACACAGTCCTTTACAGTATCCAGTTTAGTCAGTGCTTCCTTTTTCCAAAGATTACCAGCATAGCTGGTACATTTGCTCCGTGTTCTCTCAACACTGGTGGAGAACATGTTTCCTCATACTTTCTGATGACCTTGGAATTAACCAGCTGATCAGCTCAGATTTACACTAACATTTAATCTACTAAATCTACTAAAGCTGAAAGCTTACCAACCTGTCCCTGCTGAAGACTGGCACACAGAGAACAGAAAACACATTTTTCAGCATACTTGTTATAAAACTACGTCATATTTCTCACTTTTAATAAGTAATTCAACAACGTAAAAACAGTAAAATTCTTTTATAAACTACACTTCAGGGTAGGTTTATATTATATCAATTGCTTTGTGGCGCCAATACAGAGTGAAGAAATGAATAATTTCATCTTAATATTATTATGCCACAGTAAATGAAAAATAGAATTCCTTTTTTTTTTTTTTGGTTTATGGGCCTGTTTAGATTATTATTGATCCAATCTTGGTTATGCATTTGCAGACTGAGAAGAACATCACTTCACATGCGGTTGATTTTCACTAATTATGCCATCAATTATCTATTGATTTGAGGACCAAAACCATACACAAACATCATAATCTGTGTCAAATGGTCTCTGTGGCATTTAAAATGAATTTGGATGAGGTTTATTTCTGTACTGAATAACTGCACAAAGTTCATAAGAATCTATGTTAGGGTTATTTATTTGGGGTTAATTACCAATAAAAAGCAAGATTAAATAAATGGCCAGATAGGCAGACAGGCTATAATCCAAGGTGAACAGTCACACAGAGGCTCAGAGTTCAACAACAAGGTACACTAACATGTAAATGAGCATCAAGGTACACTGTTCACGTGAGCTGTTAATCCATGTTAATTTTTAAACCACTGCTAGCACATGGCAAGCGCATTTCGAGAAGGAACTGAGCATTCAAAGGAAATGATCAATTATATAACTGTCTTCACTCTGCAGCACATCAGCTCTGAGAGTAGAAACTATAAACTAAAACTAAATGTGCAGGAACAATACATCAAAATAAAAAAGCCAAGAGAAATGTGCTCCTGAAAGTGGTTTCAAAGTTTTAGAGCTCAGATTGAAAAACTCCTCATTAACTTTCTTTTCTGCTTGTATAGATACACAGGCGTTACTGTATTTTCTGTTTTTTATTTGTTTCGTTTTTTGCTGACATGTTTGCTCCTTATCCCTCAGCAGAGTGAAAAGAATTCAAATGCAGTCATGTATCAGCATGTCTCAGCAGTGTATGCATCCATAATCCACCTAATTATGCGGCTTGTATCAGTGCAAGTAGATATAAATCATCAGTTTGCCATGAGCAGCTCAGTTTGTTCACATCTCCTCACTGTGGAGTCAGGTGACTTAAAGTAACCTTTATAACACATTTCGTAAGTGCTGAATTTCAGTGGAAGACGATCAGTTGTTTCCTCAAAAGTACAACGTAGTATCGATACTGAATATTCAGCAAATATAAAAAAACTTATCTTTCATGTTCAGGCTCCCAAAAAGTTGAACTCCTCCTTTACATCTGTTTTGGACATATGTGTTCTGAGTCCAATTTGTGTGACTCGGCAGATATCTATTGAAACTGCCAGCTAAATTTATTCCCCATGTGCTGAACTCTAATTTTAAACAAGCTGCTAAATATACAGACAGTTTCCAAGCCAAAAGCAGAGATAGCTGCGTCATTGTGTCTGTCACAGCAGAGTCAACCCCTGGAGAACTCAGAGCGTGGAACATTCCACGCAGAAGCCTTGTTGATGCTGCCATCTGCTGGTCACTGTAGCAACAGAGGAGGAGGTCTCCATGGCGACGTCAGATGACAGGATTGGATAATTTGGATGGGCAAATAGGTCGAGTGATCTTGGTGAAGGCATCTTTCTAAAACCAGGTCACAGGGAAGCAGACAGATCTATTTAGAGGGTTATGGATGTAAAGCTGCACTGAATAATGATGTGATCAGAACACTGCAGTGGTGGTGCGTCCTGCCATTAAAGCAAACTCTGCTTTTCATTAGTTTTATTTACATTTTTCTCCAAAAACTATTTTACAAATTTAGAAGAAAACTGTGTCTTCTGACCCAAACATTCCCTTGAATTAACTTTATTTTTAAGTAACATTTGATGCCCTAAATTTGGCTAAATTAACAAATTATTTTTAAAGCCCATGAAAACAGTAACCCAGTAAATACAACATGGTTACTGTTGGACCTCATCAGGCCATAATGTTACATGTCTTGTAATAAAAAGAAACAAATCACCAGTCTATCACAGGGCTACATATAGAGACAAACAAGAAACAAGCACACTCACATTCCAGGTAAAAGTCACATATTTTAATGTTTACTTAAGTAAAAGTACAAAAGTATTTATATGAAGATACACTTAATATGTCAAAATACTTATTTTTGAGAATGGTATATTTTAGAAGAATGTAATATTGGATTATAATTCTTTATGCCATAACGTGTTCAGCATGAAATTTATGATCATGTGTCTATTGTACACAAAATCTACATTATGTATACAATGAGCACATACATAAAGCAACTGAATAGAAAAAGGAGTTGTACGCTCATCTGCATTCAAATGTATTTACTGATTATAATTTGCATTTTTAAATAAAATCTTCAAAGTGACCAGTAACTAAGGTTGTGAAAAAATGTAGGGGAGTGAAAGGTTCATTATTTGCCCCTAAATTGTAGCAAAGTGGAAGTATAAAGTATCAGAAAGCGAAAATACTGAAGCATGTTATAAGTACCCCAAAATTGTAACTTAAGCACAATACTTGAGTAAATGTACTTAGTTACTTTTGACTACTGCTAAATTGCTCAGACTTAAAGTAAAGTGTAGTCACAATGTAATTGGGAATGGAAGATTTAAAATCTCAAAAATGCTCCAACTGATAAATCCTCTAATTCCACCCACAGCATCCACAAGATGGTGCCCCTGATCAGAGTAATTTTTCGAAGGATGACTCCAATTGTGTCTGTGTTGTATTTATTTATTTATTTATTTCACATAGCTACCCTTTAAAATACAGTCAGTGCCTTAACAACCTGGTGGCTATAAATCGCACAACATGACTTTTTTTTGTTTTTAAATATGTAACATTAAATTAAATAGAAATGACATTTGCTTTTACTCAGCATGAATAAAGTTAACCAAATTCTGTTACAACTGGACTTCTAAAAACCTGAGTGGACTATTTTAGTTTTGCTGGGGTCATCAGTCTCAGGCTGCGTCTCCTAATATAGTGAAATACAATTTGTTCACTTAATAACCCCACTAAATTGTATCATATTCAATACTGCATTAGAAATACTGCAAAAGCATTCAAAATATTTTACAGCCTTACATTTCATAAAAGATTGATGATACAAACAACTTGTAACATAGTCAAAGAGTAAATATCCTCTGAATCATAAAAGACTGTGAGGTTTTTAAAAAAATTCATTGGCTTGCAGCACTGTGTTTGGTTATTGAGTCCAACTTTTTCCTAAATGTCAAAGTAAGTTTTAGTGCTAAAGTTGAGAACCAGCATGAAACTGTTTATATAGTACAGTAGATCAGACCTTTTTATTAACTCTTGAAACACTAGCATTGGAAAATGAAAAGTGAAACTGTCAGAAGCAAAGCAGAGAGACGGTTTAATATTTGTGGCTCTGCTTTGCCTGTCCACAACTCTATCTCTGGTGTTTTATTTAAGATGTACACACATGTAAACATCAGGGAGACAAGAGCGTCTCCACTATAAACACAGCCTGTGTACAGTATGAAACTTTCAGAGAAGCAGATCCAACAAAGAGACGTCCAAACACTCTTATTCTGCACTTGCTGATTAACTTCCAAACCAAGTACAATTAGAGCGTCAGTGACCCAACCCTAAACATCTGCTTCGTATTTTTGTTGGCCTGCTGGTTGCTAGGTTCTCTCTGATCACATTTACTTGTCTTGGCTCTGAAGAGACTGATAACGTAATGCTTTTAGCTAAAATAGCTCTGAAGTGACTGTACAAAATCTCAGGCATCCCTGCTATTTTCTGCAAAAGGCAAGTAAAAGCTTTGACCACAGCAGCTAAAACATGTTTCTTCATTTTGTAGTGAATGAAACATGTTCAGAAAGAAACCCAGAAACTATCTGGGGATGTGGTTCTTGTATGAGCAGTAGCCATTCTCATGTTTAATTTACTATTCTGAACAGATCTGACTTTCTGTTGCTCCTTTTCGATATTCAGTTGATTTCATGTTGATACCTGGGAGAGCGGCTCAGAGTTGAAAAGCCTCACTGAGTGACTGCTCAGCTGTATAATAGTGAAAAGCCTCCACTGACCCTCATAGACAGTCTGATCTTTTAGTACTGCCTGTAAACATACCCGTAATTCACCCAATACAGAGACTCTGCTAGAGAAAATGCATCATAATACAGTGCCTGGTAAAAATATTCAATCTCCTCTGAAGTAATTTTCTTTAATTGCTTTTCAAAATTGAATCATTGTGAATTTAATTAGGCTTTTTTGACAAGAATTTACACAAAAACATGTGAAAATGAAAACAAAATTCTACAAACAATTGTCAGTTAATTAAAAATAGAAAATGTAAAATAAGTGATTGCGTGAGTGTGTATCTCCTTCAAGTCAGCATTTAGTAGATGCACCTTTGCTTTGAGAAGCTCACATGTAGTCACATTTTCCTGTAAAGAGAAAAGTATGTCATTTATTTCCTCTTTCAGAAATTACATAGACTCAATTCAACATGTGTACAGACACACAAACACATGCACAATGTTTGCATTCAACCATCTCTTAGTCCTTGCTTGCATATCCTTTCCCTTTTCAATTTATAACCCATTAAAATGTGTGTTCTAGAAAAGATGCTGTGATACAAATATATTTTCTTCTCGTTGTTCCACTTCAGCAAATCCCTAACTGAGCATGGGCCTCAATTTAGACAACCCATGATTTGATCAAATTAAAGCAATTAGAATGTCAGGTCCATTGTTAATTAAATATCAATCATTTTAATGAAATCAGTCCCTGATCACTGAGGCAGGCTACTGGGCCTGAATTGAATAAGCAAAGTGGGAAAGGGCAATTCAATCTTAATGGCTTGATTTTCTGGAGGCCAATGGAGAGCTGGTGTTTATTGCGACGAAAAGTGTCTACTTTAGGCCATAAATTATGAGGCTTAAAGTCAACGACAATGAAGCACCGGTTGTATAAAGCCCCTCTAATTTACACACCCCACTTTTTGTCAATTATGCTCTTGTTCAGCATGTGCAGGCCAGAACGACCTCCAGAAATAAGATATAGCAGATGTGCCTTTTTAATCAGAGGTTTACAGTTTAGTCTGATGATTTTAAGTCTTGGACAAATTATCGTGATAGGAGGGCTTTAAAAAGTGTCTAATATAACAGCTCTTTTTGTTAGATATCAATAAATAACAAGGGTTTTGTTTATTTACTTTTATCGCTGAGACTTATTGTACAATTTGTACAAACTATAGATGTGTGACTAATTAAAGGAAAACATACTGTAAGGTGTATGAGGTTTTGGGCCATCATGTGACAACAGAACAGATTCAGTGGACCTTGGCATTGATTATACACGTTTCTGTGACTCTACTGGAGGGATTAAACACCATTCTTCCAAAACATTTACTTTATTTAGTGTTTTGATGATGGTGGTGGAGAACGCTAACACAGTCCAAAGTCCGTCAAAGGTGTTCAAGTGGGTTGAAATCTAGTTAGTGTAAAGGTCATAGCATGCGATATGCATGATTTTGATACTGTCAGACTATACAGTGATCCTCTGTGCTCTATGAGGGCCATTGTCATCTTGGAAGAGACCATTTCCATCAGGACAGAAATGTGTCATCATAGGATAAAGGCGCTCACCCACAACGACTTTGTATTGATTTGCAGTGATAACAGCCACCAGATCACAGTAGGAGTAATGGAGTTCAGTATTTTCCTTCAATTTCTCATCCATCTGTAGTACAGTCCATATACTATATGTTTTATGTTGGCGACTGAGTAGATCTAATTGTGTGCCCAATATTAATAGCAAGCACACAAGCTATGATACCACTGATAAGATCGACAATGATCAGAACTAGCATCACTTGCCAACAGTAAAGTGTACAGTATCTAAGTGTGTCACCTACTGATGGTTAATATTCAAAACTGCTCTGTAAAGCACAACACAGCGCTTTAATCTAGAGCAAGCAGCACACACAAAACACTAATGAAACAGTAATGTGTAATGTGTCTGTCTCTCAAATGGTTTGTATTCTGTCCTCGTTCTTCTACAAAGATTGTGTTCTATATTTTAAACTGTTTGTATCTCAGTCAGTATTTTGTAGTCTTGTAACAGCAGCAACAATACAAGTCTTGTTTTATATACAAGGTCAAAACAAAAACTTCTGGTTCTAATTTTTTAATTTCTTTGAGAGAAAAACTGATTCATTTAGGACCAAATAGTTGCTGGTTTGACCCCCAAGACTGAGAACCTGCACACAGAGAGAATGAGACGCAACTGCTCTTCCCTCCACAGCTGCAGTACTGATGATTAATTCATTGTTAGCGGTTAAAACAGTGTCATTGTTTAGCGGGTCCCACTAACAGAATGAGACAGTGGCAATAAAGGCTGTCTGTCAATGCAGCTTTTAATAAATATGAAAAGGTAAATGAAATAACATTTGAAAATGTGTTTCCATTCACACCTTTGTCTAATTACAAATTCCAAGAGTTATATTAGTGTTGAAATGGTTTGGTATCACTTCAGGTTTTTTTTTAGAAGGATTTCCTATATTAATCATGGAGTCATTTACATGTGGGGGTCACCGTGTAGAATATAGTATCTGTGTGAAACAGGCAGTTTTTGCTTCTTCTTCTTTGCCCTGTAGATAATGAGCATGTGTAAGAACATCCTGTATGTGAGAGCTTGTTTGCATGTCTGTATGTGTGTGTGAGCATTTATTTGTGGGTCTCTGTTTTCACGTGTGTGTGATAGTGAGGATGCGTGTTGACAGTGTGTCTGCCGACACACATTTCGTGTGTGTCTGTGTGTACTCTGCTGTGTTCCAGCTGTCTGAGTGGATAAGGCTCAGTGGGCGGATAAACACTGCAGTGAATGGCGCGCACGCGCACGCACACACACACACACACACACACACACACACACACACACACACACACACACACACACACACACACACACACACACACACACACACACACACACACACACACTCAGCATGGCATGGCTATGGGGACTGTGCTATAACAGGGAGTGTCTGTGAGCACTGAGAGGGGGACTGACAAAACCACAGATCACAGCTTTAGTGAGGTCTGCAATATAGAACAAGACACATTATACAACCCATTGGTATTAATGGGGAATTTACTCATCTGTAGTAGAAGGAAAATGATCCGAATGCTATTTTTCAGGATGTGTTTTTCATAAAAGATGCAATTCCCCATACTGTTTTCATAGTTCACTTATTATATTTTTAATTTAATTACTCAATATAACTCATTTAACATGTGTGGCATATTTTATAAAATAACAGAAGACAACAATCATTTGACAAACAGCACTTGGCAATTTTGTCCTGCTACAATAAACCGTGGCTTTTCTTTGCTTTACAATCAGTTGTGCTGCCTTTATGAACACCAAAATAAAAATATTTATTACTTTATATCATAAATTGTACAATTTATCTCTTAATCAGTAAGAATGAACCCAAATAACAACATTTCCAGGGAGCTGAGTGATGTTTCAAACAAAAAGTCTTGAATTCTCCATCTTGGTGTGAAACCAGTGATACTCAGCACATGAAGGTCCTAAAGAGCTGCTGGGGAAAAAAGATTTGGAGCACAGAGTTTAAATGCTGAAACAGGAAAACTCACAAAATGCTTCCAGTCACCCCTTTCTTTAAAATATCACAAGCTCATGACACAGACTTTCCTCTAAAAGCTGACTGGGAAACGATCACGCAATGCTTCCTCTATTCTGGGCATCACAGAACATTTCCTACTACAGAAGAGAACTTTTAATAATATACTCAGTAAACTGACTTTAAGATGTACAATAACATTGGACGAGTTCATTTAAACTCTAACATTTCATCTCAATTTAATTCTTTCTGCCCTCGGCACAACACTTGTTCTCCAATAAATACACTTTTAGTAAAATGACAGTAAGATATAACAAATGTCAAGCTTTTAATAACCCAGATGACAGTGCAGCTGTGGTAGAAACCTTGCCAAATGTGGTTTCAAGCTGTGTAAAATGTAAGACACTTAACTCAGTAACTGTCCTGTAGGTATGTTAACAAAACAACAGACACTGAAGGGACTTGAATCTTTCTGACACCCACTTTGAAAGTTTAGAGTCAACTTTTGGGCTAGTTAAACCTACCTATATGTAATCCTCTGGTCTGTCATTATTTTTTCTATCATAGTGGTTTATGGCTCATATTAAGAGTGCGAGAACAGCGCAGACACTCTCACTTAAAAGTTCTCCGTCAAGTCACAACCCCGACACTTTTCGAGTTCTCATAACACTTTCTAGCTGAGTGTCATGCAGGCAGAGAACACTTTGAGTACTTCACAATTCAAATCCAAACCATTTCAGGAAGCATCAGTGTAGACTATTAATGGTGCCCTGTGGAGTTTTAATGCTACGAGTGAATCCCTGTTTTGTTCTGTTTGTATTGTGACGTGATTTGCAGCCGCACCAATGGAGTCACACAAATCCACTCATGTACAAGTGGTGGTAATGCAACAAGCAACACAGTAAAGTAAAAGGCAGGGAATAAGAAACCTATTCACTACACGGATGCAAACAAAGCAGGATTTAAAAGACAAATCAGCTTTGCAAGTGTTTTGTGAGGAAAAAAAGGTGCATTCATCACCTTTATTAAATGTCAAGTGTGCAGACAGCTGTGTTTTGGTGAACTGAACATGAATGCAACTTTTGTTTGATCACCAGGAAACTGCACAGGCTGCCTTTAACTTCTATTAAGCTCCCTCATCGTGTGTAAGACCTCTGCCAGTTGTAAATGGCATGGATATTATGGGAACATGCTGGCACCCGTTTACAAGTACTGACGCTGCGGTGGCGGAAAACCCTCCCTATTGCCCCTCCGCCCAGCCCCCTCCTCCTCGCAGCGAGCTGCTTTGCTCTCTCCTCTGCATTGAAGAAGTCTGTGGTCGCCCTGAAGAATTCCAGCAGAGCTCTGTGGCTCCAGTTGGCCCCGTGGCTCTGCATCCCACTGTTTGGTGCTGCCACAGAACCAACTGCGCCCAATGCACCGGCACTCTCCTCAGACTGGGTGGAGAAACCACAGTGACCTCCACGGTCAGTTAGGAGGAGAAAAAAATGTGGGTTTGTCTCAAAGAGTTCCAACGGTATCGTGGACTGAGTGTCTCCACGGACAGGGTCATCCCGAGCACACACGCTCAAAACAGGAATCGCCACTTCGTCCACATCTCTTAAGGGTTCGTTGCGTTCCCAGTAAACATCCCAGGCACCTGCAGTGTTGCTGCTGCTCCCTGTAGGTGCTGCTGGTGTGGATCCCACATGTCCAGTCTGACAGAAAAGCGCTTCTTCCAGGCCTCGTAAAGAACAGCTGGAAAACAGGGTGTCTGTCTGCATGGTCTCACCCAGCACCGTCCTGTACCTTTGCAAACAGATAACACACAGACATGTAAACAGAGTCAACAAGTGAAAAACAGTTAATCAATTTTAAAGAGCTGCATGAGTCTCGTATTTCTTATTGGCCTTGATTTGAGAAACTTTACCTGGGTCACGATGTCTCTCAGAATCAATAGCTTGACAATAAGCGGGCCATCGGTTGCTACAGTAACTTGATTGTTTTCCTGATTCCCTCTGTGCTTTTCCAATAAATGGCTTGCAAGTGTTTGCTTCTGTTTGTCCTACAAACCCCTTTGTACAGTGTATCACTTTTGGCTTAAAAAAAAAAAAATCATAGTTTTAATATGGCATACTACATGCAGCAGCTTTATACAGCTGTGATTTCTCAATAATCTTTTTGGCACCATAATATATATATAGTCACCTGCAAACTGAAAAGAACAGACAGAACTGTTTAGTTCTTGTTGTATCCCCAAAATCTGCATACTCATCTAAAATAATGCACCTTGCTCCAAAACGATAGGATTTACATCTACAATAGGTATGTCTACATCCAGGAATCTACTGCAGGTCATTCACATTACAGTAACTTTTCAGGCTGCCAATTGCCATTAAAAGAAAAATCCACTGGGGGCGCTATGGAGCCGCGGACCCGGAAGGCAGCATAACGTGGATGCTCCGTGTAACCCGCATTTAAAACCTGTAATAACCCTACATTAGACGAGCCAACTGAATTGAGAAAATGTCCAAGACGACCACAATTAAGGACTGTGATGTGTTCACCCGAAAGCGCGGTTCCCAAAAGCCAGGTAAAGCTGATAGTTCACCACCGGATCCGCATGGGGAGAGGGCCGCTAGCCCTAGCAACACAACCGACCTCACGGCGGTACTAGTTGAACTTCAGCCACTCCGCTCCGAGTTCGGTGGATTTTGAACTAAACTGGACAGTATAAGTAGCCTCATGGGTGAAATGACTAAATCAGTGGCCACTTTGGAGAACAACATGGCAGAAGTGAAGCAAAATGTCGCCGCCAATGCTACACGACTGGAGGAAGCTGAGCACAGAATCATGTCAACAGGGGAACACCTAGAAAAGAGCACAGCGGATCTCAACAGGGCCATGAAGCGAATTGCCTACCTGGAGACCAAGACCGACGACCTGGAGAACCGGAGCCGAAGAAACAATCTACGTCTGTTAGGGGCTTTCGACCAAAGAGCACCAGGTGCTAGGTTGGTTCAAAGTTGAGAGCCAGTGCTTTTTTGGTTCAAATCTCGTGCCGCCCCAGAACGGGTTTGTGTTTCCATTCGGAAGGAGCAAAGTTGGAGCTGCGTCATTGCCCCACCACAAAACGTTTGTACGTCACTGCGTACGTAGCCGTTCAACAGCGTTCGCGCTGTACGGAAACCCACACAACAATGGAGGACTTCGTTGGAGTGGTGTACATGGCTTTGCTAGTGTGTCTCGCCATCGTTGAGCAGCAAAACCTTCTGTTAGGGGTTACCCATCGGCGTCGCCGTTCCAATGCCCGGCGATCACGTTTGAGGAGAAAGGTAATCATCAAAGACATTTGGATACTTAACAGTAAACGTGCTAGCGTTAGCTTAGCTACTTAGCTTCGACTACGCTTGCATTGATTACTTAGCGGTTAAACACGCGCAATAAGTTGATGATCATATCTATGTTTATCTTTGTAGATGTTTTTAGATGTCACCCCGCCCTCTGCCCGTGACATGCTCGGCTCTCAACTCTGGCCAAGTCTGGCCCAGCAACGAGTTGGTGCCCGAAAAAGCCCCAGTTTTTGGAGCCCGGAGCCGCAGCTCCGGTGGTGGAAAGACAGAAAACCGGCGCCAAGTCGGGCACCGGCTCCGACTCCGAACGGGCTCCACCCCGGTCGAAAGCCCCTATGTTTGGCCTCCGGAGGGCAAGCAGTCATTATCCGTTTTCTGAACTTCCAAGATCGGGAGTTTGTGTTTCGCTCCACAAAGCAGCGCAACATTACACACGATGGAAACAAGCTCTTTTTTGTGCAGGACTTATCAGCTGAGACCGTTCGGCAGAGATCCGAATTCAACAGTCAAAAAAGTGTTCGCCGAAAAAGGAATGTTCCGCGGGTTCCAGTACAACCCATGCAAGATGAGGATCCTCCACAATGGGAAAATTCAGCTGTTATCATCTCCAAAGGAAGCAGAGGAGTTCCATCGCAAGCACACCGGAGATAACTAACGGAATGCGGTGAGCTGTTCACTTTCTGGACCACACAACAAGCTGGCTTTAACCATTAAACACTCCGTAAATGTGTGGATATAAGATGAGCCAATAACTTGAGACTTTTTCAGTTATACATTTATCTTACTAATTCCGGGCAGCTATGTAATTTAATTTGTAAAAGGCATTCCTCTATAATGCTTTCATGAAGCCACTATAAACATTTAAGTTTTTCTTCCTCCTCTCTGCTTTTTGCACCAATATTATTCGTTTTTGTGAAAGCGTTATTTTTTCAAAGACATTTTGTGCGCCAGAATGGACACTATTAAGAGACACTGTTGCCAAATAACTTACTGGCTTATCTAACCTGTCTACTGTTTGTTTGGGTTCATAGAGTTTAAAACATGGTATTGCGTGGTTGACGGACACCACTGTTGCTTTTGAAGTCAGGTTCTTATAGTTCAACTACTGCCCTGTAGAGTGGATTAGTATAAGCCCCTGTTCACTGTTCTGAGTAAGGGTGGGGATTTGGAGTCTTATGGGCCAATTACAGGTTTATTTTTGTTTGTTGGTTTTTAAGAATTTCTATGTATTTTATCTTAATACAGCATCAGCAATGGGTCTTAGCACATTTACATCACAGAACAAAGCTACCACTTATGGAACAAGTAAATATGCAGAACATGTCTGATATAAAAATTACAAGTTGGAACGTCAGGGGAATCAGGAAATTGATAAAATTGAAGCAAGTTATAAACAGGATCAAACAGCTTAAATCCAAAATAATTTTTCTTCAGGAAACACATTTGACAATGTCTGATGTAAAACTTGTAAAGAACAGATGGCCTGGTTAAGTTGTACATGCATCATATAATAACTATGCCAGAGGGGTACTTATCCTGATCCACAGAACCGTACCGTTTCAAATGACTAAAACAATCCAAGATCCTGCTGGTTGATATGTAATCGCTCAGGGCAATATTCTCTCATTTGCAGTAAATTTAGTGAGCATATGTGGACCAAATGAAAATAACCCTAAATTTGAGATGGGAAGGGTTTAAAGCATACATTAGAGGTGAAATTCTCAGTTTCACAAGTACGAAGGCCAAAAAACAAAAGAAACGGATGGAAATTTTGGAAAAACAGATCAAACTTTTGGAACTAGACCTAACCACTGGCGATGACCAGTTAAAACAAAGTGAACTGTTACGTTTAAGAACTGAGTATAATAAATTATCCTCCGATGCGGCCGAGAGAAATCTGTTGTGGCTAAAGCAATCTTACTATGATCAGGGAGAAAAAGCTGGCAAGCTCCTGGCATGGAGAATTAAGAAAATGCAGAGTGACAGAGCGATTAACAATATAATTAACTCTGCAGGGAACTTAACAGTAGACCCATCTGAAATCAATGACAGCTTTAGAGAGTTTTATCAAAATTTATATAAGTCAGAATGCCCTCAAGTTTCAGAGGAACGGGAAACATTCTGAGACCAACTTAAATTCCCAACCCTAGCAGAAGATTCGAAAAAGGAATTAGACAGAGATTTAACTACTGAAGAAATATCACAGGCCATCAAAAATATTAACAGTGGTAAGGCCCCCCGGCTGGATGGATTCACAATTGAATGGCCATATTTATTTAATGTTCTGCCAAGATTCGGATTTGGAAACAACTTTCTTAAATGGATTCAGATTTTGTATACAGGACCCACAGCCAACCTAAACTTAGAGCAGAATGGTCAAATTTCTTTATTTTATGCAGCTCTATTGGCACATGATAAGGAAACCACCACTGACAAACTGGATGCATGGAGACCTGATCTTCAAGAGGATATACATGAAGTAGATTGGGAAAGTGCATGTTTAAAAGCCCAAACTCAATCAATCAACACAAGGATGGAACTCCTCCAATATAAATGGTTGATGAGAACTTACATAACTCCGATCAAACTGAATCGTTGCTCGCCCAATATTCCAGACACCTGCAGCAAATGCTTAGAAGAAAAGGGTACTCTGTTTCATTGTGTTTGGGGCTGTTCAAAATTACAGAAGTTCTGGAAATCAGTCCTACGAACTTTGTCTAAGATTGTTGGTGTGAGGGTGCCTCTTCACGCAAGGACGTGTGTGTTGGGTATATTTCCAGAGAACTGTATTTTCACTTCAAGTCAGTCAACAATCATCGATTTTGGACTCCTGCAGGCCAGGAGGCTGATATCTTTATACTGGAAGAAAATGGACATACCCTCAATACATATGTGGGTGAGGAAGATGGCATCTTGTGTTGTACTAGAACGACTTACTTATATTGTCAGAAGAAGAGGAGGGGACTTTGGGAAAATATGGTCACCTTTAACTGAGTTTCTCAGATGTTATGAAGCCAATTAATTTTGACAGTGGTGCTGAATTGTTGAGCTGTATGCTGTGTATTTATATTTATTTACTTATTTTATTTTTTTTAATTTCATTCTTTCACTCTTATTTATTTGGGGGGATCATGTTGCTCTTTGTCTGTTTTATGTTGAGTATATTGTTAAGTTTTTCATAATATAAAGCCCAATAAAGATATTGTTTAAAAAAAAAAAGAAAAATTCACTTTTGAACAATGGTATTTTTGTAGTTCTGACCACTGCTCCTATTAGCAAGCACTCATTAATTGCTAACATCTGGGAAGATGTCAGACAGAACAGGAAGCAGGAGCAATCAGAAGATCAGGCACATTTCAACAAGCTCTTTGGTTAACTTATTATCTTTGTGGTCTCATTTTGAACTACCCTTCTTGTTGTACTTGTGCACACAGGTTCAATGCAGGGCAGGATTGTACTTGATATTTCAGGCGCAGTCAGTGTTTTGCCCTTAAAAGTTGCTGCTTCTGTACTCCCGGATTTTATACATTTTTCAGGGGCCCTCAATGCTTTCCTGTCTGACCAAAACTTTACTTTAGATTTACACTTTGCCTGCAGCTCCTGCTCTTTTTGTCTTTGGGTTTAGGATGTTATTTTAGTGAGTTAAGAACTTGTGGCTGAAAACAAGCCCCACAATCTAGAATTATCATTACTATTTTGCCCATCATTGTCAATTAGTAGTTGATTCATGTCAGAATGCTTTCTCCTGGCTTTTTCTTCCTCCCTTAGTACCTGCTGAGACAAATCTTCTGGTACAGCACCAACGCCCACTGCAGAGGCCAACACAGTCCATTCTCAAACCAGCTCTGGCAGCGGAACACTGGTGACAGGCAGACGGCCGCCGTCACGTAGCTCGATGATCCACACTCCCCCAGGTAAGACAGGAGTAGGCCCGACCCGGAGCTCTCGCTCACAGCATACAGTCTTCCTGCCGGCTGTCGGTAGCGAATGTAGCGCACGGCCTCACGTAGATCTGCAGGGTCACCAAACTGTTGCAGTTTGAGGGTGGTGAGCGGGGTGCCGTTGTGGCTACGGCGGTTAAAAACTGCTGGGAGGTAGCCATGGGACAGGGCCATCTCACACAACTGTAGAGAAAGGAGGCAGAAACAAACAATAAAACAATGTCCATCTCGCTCCAAAATGTTAAAAATGTGAGGACATGAAATAATGTAAGGTTAACATAAAATATAGTTCACATATGTACTGACATAAACAATCGTCTTTTATTGCCCACATGGTTGAATTAATGTAACCATGTCTCTTGGTTGAACAGAATTAAACAATGCCTCTTTTTAGAACATAGTTTCCAGTTTATTCCACTAAATGTCTTTACAGTTGTAACACCTGAACTTTCATGGCACAACTTTTTATTGTACGGAAAACGAAATAACCTTTTTCTGGGGGAAGTGCGAGCACAGTAAAACTCAGGAATTAAGTGTTGCTCCCATCTACTCAGCTGTTTATGCTTAAAGTGCACACAGTCATACTGCAGAACAGAACTCCTATATTGTATGCTGCTTTTTCTCTTCAGTTTTACATAGAAACAAACAGCTGAAGAACTGGATCTTGTGAGCTATGCTTCTGTGTCTTCACAAAGTAGCATAAATTTAAAAAAAAAACATTAATGGCAAAGCACAGGCAAATAAATATTCTCTTTGTGACTATCATAATCTAATTCTCAATTTAAAAATGTCTACTTGCTTGTATTTCACAGGAATATTGGTGTATGAGAGGTTCATTACATGCCACCTCGACTTCAGCTAGGGAATATCAAAGCATGAGAGGCAGTTGTCAGACCCTGTAGAGGCCTTGGTGAAGGCCCACATTATGCACAATCTCAGTTAAATGATGTCTATGCAACCCACAGGTAGCTGTCATGCTCACAACACCTAAAAGTCAAACAGTGCATTAAAACAGCAGCCCCTCTTATTCTCTATGTACATTTCCAATTTTATCATCGTTAGCTTGGTGAGGCTAGTTGTTAATGTTGAAAAATATCCTCAGCTATATGACCCACAATCCATTTATTGCAAAGACAATGGGAAACAAAGATATCGGCTGGTGAGCCATAGCTCTTGAAATGGGCTCATTAGGTAAGAAATTAAGTTTAAGTGGAAAGTTTCCACAATTTTTAAGCAAATGACTGCACATTGTTAAAAACACTTCAGCAACAATTTTTTGTCCTGTTGACACATTGCAGGACATTGTTTCCTATTGGTTGGGCAGCACTAGACACATGTTACATGATGTGTTGCTGTATGTTCTCAGCTAAAGTCTGTACTATGTAGCTGTTGCTGAACCAGGCTGGAAGCAGAAATGGCACAAGAGAGCTCAGAGGGTTTGAATCTGGAAACCTGTGAGCTCATGTCACTGGCAGGAAGTCTTTTTTTGTTTTAGTCAGTACACTGAAGATAAAAAAAATCACAACTCATTGCATTTTTAAATTAGCTGTTATTATTTACTTTGAAATGAATGTAACCATAAAAAGTTTTAAGGTGTAGCATGATTAATGCTAAATGACAGCATCAAAGAAGAAAATGCTATACAACTGCATTGGATGTAATGATTTTCCATGTTTTGTTAACATGAAACTTTAAACCTAAATGTTTACATCTTTTGGATCATGGTAAATAAAATGAAAATACTTATTTTAGTTATTCAGCACTTACAATGGTTTTTACTATAGTTTAAATGCTGTGAGAGGCTTAGGAGAATGATATCTTCTCAGACTTGAACAACACAGTTTAGTAATAAAGAGGCAGGTTTTACTGAACATATATCTTTCTAATCTGTAAAGTTCTCCTCTGGTCACCAAAAAGCTTTTTAAAAATATCTTTTAAACGAGGCTCAAGCAGAGATGTTTTGTCACTGACTTTTTTTTCTTTTTTTTTTTTTTTTTTTTTTTTTTTAAGCTGTTAGGGCTTTCAAAGAGCTTGCTTCCAAATCTAACGGTTCTGCTGGTTGGCGTTCTCTACAGGAAACTGCCTTCACCAGTCGTCTATCTTCTTACGTCTCTATGATAGTCCAATAGTACTAGAGATGGTAACCTAAATAATAAATAATTACATAACTTCCAAATAGCTAAGCAAAAAAACAAAATACAGCAAAAATAGTAAGTCTATGCCCACACTCATATCTAACTGGAAGAAACATTCTATAACTTAGCTTCCAGAAAAACTGCGAAGTTTAGACTCAGAGCAGAACAGAAATGACAAGAAAATTTCTAAATTACATGGAAAGCTCTCCCTGCAGAGAGGGAATGAAAATGAGAGATTGTCCCAGTTCTGAATGTTACCATTAGAATAAATTACCCATATTACAGTGTCTGGAAACACAAGGAGAACATTTGTCTTTCCTCGAAATCTGCACCGTCACAAGTGGTTGATCTTAAAACACAAGAAGCCGAAAAAGCGAATTTATATTTCTGTCATAGAAAAAAAAAGTCTGTGTCCATATAGCTATAGTAGGGCTGTGATATATCCAGTGCAAATACATTGTCACATTTGAAATGAGTTACATTTTGCTTTGAACCTGAAGAAATCCCAGTGGAGTGCAGGAAGAGTGGTGGAATTGCTGCATTAAATATTTACCAGCTGAGAAAAGACTGCAGTAGCATTTTTGCCACTTTCTGGTTGTCTGTATGAAAAGAGAATTTACTCTGCCAGATACATGACCAGACAGCATCAGGGGAAGTGCTGAGCTGAGCTAATATACCAGAACATTGTTCATTTATTCATTCATTAGCCTCTTCCTTCAAACGTTTTGAATCATTGTTATTCAAGAGGAGCACAGGAGAGGAAGGAATATTTTCATATGAGTATGAATCACTGCAGAGTTCAGTTTAATTCCCAGAGATATTGAGATGAAAGATTAGATTTTTTACAGTTTCAACTGCATATGAGAGCTGGGGCTGAGTGATGAGTCTTTTGACTGAGATTAAATTAGGTGATCAGGTGATTCATGATTATATCTGCCTACTCAGTATTAATATAGTCACTGTAAACTTACATCTGACTGCAATAAATCCCCAAAACGTGAGGAGGATGGCAAAGTTACACTTGTAAATTCAAAGATACTACAAAGCCCATGTTATATAAGTTGTCACCAAAAGCTGCTTTTTGTTTGGAAGAGAAACAATTGCTCATTTTTTTGCAGTCAGTTTCTCTATGCACAGACACATGCAGCCTGCTCCCGACCATTTCCACTGGGAGGTTTTTGTTCAATGGTTTTAATGGAAAACAAAGAAAAGAAATCCAGTAATTTGACCCTTGTTCTACGTCTATTTTGCATGCACCAAGTTTGTGGTGATATATTACGTTGACGGTATGTGTTTGGTTTTGTTAGAGATGTCACTTCAATTACAGATACAGTAAAAACGAACAGCAGTCACGGCAGCAGTTTTCTGCCAGAGCTGATAAAGTGTCAGCTCAGTGATAGATTCCTTCAGTAGGGCCTGCATACGCTGGACAACACTCTCTGTACTTGCACAACAACAAAGACTTTAATATGAGAGGCCTTCTCAAGTTCAAAAATATTCCTTTCACATCAAATTGAAAGTGAATTATTTCTGAGACTTCTCATAGTTGTAAAATACGGGAACTTCATTTGGAAACAATGCCACAAATCAAGTTCAATTAAGGATGTTAATTGATTAAAAGCCTTTTAGAGGCAACAAAGCATCTCCCTTCAAGCTCTGCTCTCTATTCAGGTCAGTAACTTGCCTAAACACTCTTCAACTGGCCTCTAATACATGTTCGGGGAATTAATGATCATTTTAGACAAAAGAAACTAAATGTGAAATGTTTTAATGTTTAAATGCAACTTGTAACATGATGCTATGGCACTTTGTCTACTCATGTTGCTCTCTGGTAATAAGTTCAGTGCTCTGCAGATGAAGTGAAGTGAAGCAAGAAAACACTCCAGCCAACAATAAAGATCCAGACTACAAGTTACTGCACTTGTTATGTAATAAATCTCATTGCTGCCATCTTCATACAGTTAATTGGTTGGCAGTATGTCCCCCAAACATAGTGAGCTGAACAAAAGCAAAGACTTCTGCTTTAATCTTTTGGATTACAGCAGACAAACAGCAGACAAAGAAAAACCTGTGTTTTTTCCTCCCATCCAGCATTCAAGAGTGACGAGTTAAAAAAAATTCTGATGGCACAGTGTTGTAAAGTCTTACAAAGACTGACAAAAACATGGACTTTTCCAATCAGTGGATTCTTCTGGTTCAGAGTGTTGAGCATTGCAGACGGGCATTCAAAGGGGAGAATCTATGAATAATTTAATGTAAGGCAACATTTAAAAAAAAGAAAAATATCAAGAACTGAAATGCAACTATTTTTGCGCTAGACTCTGTTTCACAAGCCTCCCTGAAATGGATTTTGACCAGGAGGGCTTGTTGTGTGGGTCTTAAAACACAATGCAGGGATTTTCTGTCCATATTCTTCGGTAGATTTGTATTTACTGTGCTGCTTAGTAAAATGTCATCTTAGCAAAGAAAAAACAGTATCTCTCCTAGTGTGGTGTTGGTGTAGATTGCTTATTCCAGAAAAAAACTACATTCTCATGTAGCTGGACTGAATTCTCATTTTGAAATGTATTTTCTCTCCGAATGGGTGAGACGAAGACGTAGGAAACATTACCAATTTGAAAGGGGTACAAATTCCACACTAGGTAATGGGGTTGGCAGCTAGTCTAACTCACTGAATGTAGACTGAGGGTATAAGCCTGCCATTGGCCGCTAATTTCAGACAACTTTCTCCTGTCCTTCTGCTATCTGCATTTAACGTTTTCCAAAATCACTACAGAAAACAACAAGCACCTCCAAGTAGCAACCTTATTTGAACTGGAAGTTTTGCAGATGATTTGTATCATGCAATAAGGCAGCCCAGCTAGTTTTCAGTGAATTATGTATTTGAATGACAGCGCTCACCAAAGCAATTCCACTTGACACTATTCTGAGAGAACATCAAAGCTGCATCTTTTGTTTAGCGCCACTCATGATGATTATGGTTGTTTTAAGAATTTTTTTTTTTTTTTTTTTTTTTAAAAAGCCAGAGATTTCCTGTTCAATAGCAGAATGTTGGCATGATGCAGCCAGACCGTCACGTTCTACAGAATGGTCTGGCAAAGAAGGATTATTCCGCAACTTAGTCTGACTCACTGGCTGTAGACTGTGGGTATAAGCCTGCCATGAGTCATGTATTTCCAGCATCTTTCTTTTCCCCTTTATGCTATCTGCGTGCTGCAGTTTTTAAAATCCTCTTTACTACCAAAAACAACAACCTCCGAGTATCAACCTACCATACTAAAAGTTTCAAGTTTTACTGAGAATCTGGATCATGCAGTAAGCCAGCTATGCTGATGTTTCATGATTAATTATCCATTTCAGCGGCAGTGCTCACTTTCCTATGTGCAAATGTTCCAGGAACACTGGATTACTGTCAGTTTCTGCAGAAACACTGCCGCTACTTCCTTGGTTCTGCTTAAGTCAACTGTGATTGGATTGAAGAAATACAAACAAACCTGAGCATTTTTTCTATTATAGCAGAATGGTAATGAGGTGCAGCCAGACCATTCTACACAGCACAATGTCAACACTAGAGAAATGTCTGTATGTGCTAGATTTGTCTGCAACACGACTTTCACCTAGGTGAGAAGTTAATGCTGTGTGGGACAGTTATTCTTAGACTCGAGTTTTGTTTTCGTTTACTGTTTACTATTGTTTTACTGGCCATTTGGTTAGGTTTAGGCACTGAAACTACATCACTAGTTTTAAGAAAATATCACAGTTTGGGTTAAAATGTGACCCTTTCACAACATGTTTGAAGCCTGCCCTCCATTTTAAGTGCAGATTGGTTGTAGAGGAACGTAATTTTCAGGAGATAGGGCTGCACATTCCCAGTAAGTAGGACAAGGCCCTGAATTTTGTTAAAGTGTGTGTGTTTGAGAGGCTATTTGCATATTCCTGAATGTCTGGGGAAAATTTCTTCTGTATCCCCTGTGTTCAATCCCCACACTCTCACCAGATTTTGAATGGTGCTGCAGTATAATTATGGGCTTCATTTCTGACCCTGTTCATCCAATATGTATGTAAACATCCTCAAGCTAAAACTGAAAATCTAGTGTTTGCGCACACAGTCATCGTTACATTTTAATGCTACAAGCCAGTTACGAAAAATGTCGTGACCGTCTCTGTACTAAAACCTTATTCTGTGTGAGTTGTTTGGCCATAATGTGTCAACACCAAACTGTAAAATTTGCAAAGAGATGAAGGTGTGGAAAACACAGATTTAATGTCCCGTTTGCTTGTTTCCAAGTGAAAAAACATGATCATGAGCTTTATAACAATAAGTCATATGTGTTATGCTGCTAGATTTATCTATGATAAAGACTTTTCCAAGCCTGGAAATACTGAGGTTTTTCTGCCACTCTAACATCGCTCATTTATATAATTACAACAGCTAATGGCCAAATTTTCCCACTTCTACGGTACGAGCGCTGAGCTCTTATTCTATCCCACGAGGAATCTGTAAAATCTGAGCAGTCAGAGAGTAAAAGGAATGGACTGAAAAACAATTATTTAAGTGTCGAAGGGTAAATTACACATAATGACCACATTATATCATACTCCACATATTTAAGGAATGAAAAATAGGTGTTTCTTCAGCATACTGAACAAAACACTGAATTTGGTGTAACTAGGTCATGAAATTATAGTAAAGCTGCTCACAAATCATCAGCTCTGTGAGGAAAATGTGATTTGTGTTAATTATATGAGGCGGCAGCAACAGCTGGATGTCTCCTTACAGGAATATTTATAGCTTTTGAAAATATAGCTCTGAAAAAGTGAATAGGGGGCTCATTGCCACATGCCTTTGCACACCTTCATTAAATGAAAAAAGCCTCTTTGTGTGACCTCTTTGATATTGGGGATAAAAATGGATTACAAACTGTGTCTGATGACAGCTAAGATCAGCAGATATATAGTAATTAGGTCAGGGAGGAGTAGCTGTCTATGTGAGGTTTGATATTTTGGGAAGAACATGTTCCTTTTTTTATGCTAAAAGTAATAAGACGGCTGATGCTCCTCATGGATTCAAATATGAAGCTACTGCAGCAGCTGGTTAGCTTAGCCTGGCACAAAAACCAACACACTGATTTTACAGGCGGGTGTGTGGCAGGATATTTCTTTGTCAAGCAAAGTAAGTAAACATGTCACTGCTCCAGGCTAAGAAGCAAACCCCAATATGGCATTTTTTGCATTTCAGCCTTGGAACAGCTTTAAGAACAAGATCCTTGTTAATAAATAGATGGATTTTGTGACCACTTAAAGCCACTAGCAGGTTACTTTGTGAATGAAGCTTTTATCTCATTGGGTTTATGTGCTGGCATCCAGCGAACCTTAACCATATGGCTTCCAGTTATTTTTCCAGTTTTTCTTTGTTGGCTCATGTTAAATATTTTATTGCCTCAAGTATGCTTCTTGTTCTTTCTTGATGAAACCGATTTAGATGCACCTCTTTTACATGCTGCTTCATATTTACCCCACAGGTATGAAAATGCTATCAATCTTTTCATCAAAATCTCAGTAAGAAAGCCAATAAACATATTTCTGTAAATGTTAAGCTACTGCTTTTAAGGCAATAAAAAGAATGATATATTGTTGAGATGAACACAGAAGCAAAAACAACAAGACAGAGAGAACTGAAAAAATGAATGAATTCATGAATGAATATGATGATCTTTTACGTTTTAGGATGAACACATTTCAAACTCTGACCTGGATATGAAGCCATAGAACAGAATGTATAAGATGCATGTGAATGCAGATTAATCCTGCCAGACTGAGTGACACAAAGGAGCATAAGGCAAAACTGAGAGTAAAAATATGAATAATTTAAGAGGAGGAGGCTCATTCATAAATTCATACATTCCTGAAATGGGCTCTGCTAAAGAGACGGCGACAGGCATCACAAACCCACAGACTCCAGAAAGAATCTCCATCTTTCTTTCTGTTTCTTTTCTGTCACACAGATACAGATACTGTGTGTATGCCCACGCAAACACAAGCTCTATTTATCTCGCGCACACACTGTAACTGGTTTATGCATATTGAGCCTCACCAGTGACAGAAGCAATCTTAATTGGTGTATATCCCTTGTGGTGCCTCCGCTTTCAGCCCTCCCAAGCATAACTGGCTGACAAATACTCTATTCTGATGGCTGCTATTAAAAAAAACTGATACAGATCTGTCTGAATCTGACAGTTACCTTCTTCTCTCCATCATTTTGCTTTTCCCCTTAGGTAAAGCTCTAAGCCACTATATATGTCTGTTGTTTCAAAACTCTCTCTTCTTTCCATTTCCTCTCGTCTGTCATCCTCTATCCTTCACGAGGAAGTTATTCACTCTAGTTTAATGTCAGACACATTTGATTTTGTTCGAGTGTTCTTGCAGAGATGTTACTTCTGACACGGGGCTGACAGTAAGCCTGTGACGGATTCACACACAGAGCTAACGGTATGAAATGAAGCATGATGCCAGGTGCCCAGAATGGTGAAAGAGTCAACAGGCATTCATGCGGAGCAGCGCTGCACTTCCTCGGGCTTCACAAGTCAAGCGATGCTTTGTAATCCCTCACTCAATTACCTCAATCAGTGTATTGAAAGCGCAGTTGAAAGACTGGCGCTGCCTCTGCATCTGCTCTTTTTTTCACTTTTGACTGAGCTTGCCATGGCTCAACTTCAAATGGATGCCTTTGCCCATTGGCCACTGTTGATTTACACTGGCATCTTCCCTCATCATCTTTACACTATTGAGGCACTTCTCTTTTGATTTGTTGAAATATTTTAAGCATTTGTCTGTACAAGCATTAGATCTATATCTTATATATTCCTGGTTTTATTCTCTAAGATTGGGCATGGTTTGTTGCTGTTTATTAATACGGATTTGTGACAGCAGGTTGGAATTCCATGCAGCTGATGTAATTTTCATCATGTTGTAACATATGGAGGCAGAGCAGCTTCAAAGTTTGCCACAACTTCAGATGCATCAGTTGAGGGCATCCTGACCTGTTGGTGAAACGGATGCAAATATCTGTAACTCTGTTTGGATTCAGATGAAATATGATGCTTTAAGTGTCTGCAGACAGAATGGAAACTACTATAGCAATATTTTAGAGGTAGTCAAGTGTGCAGAATATTTTTGTCTTTGGCATTATTAAAAATGAGGTGCCCTCCTTTGTTAATTTTTATGAAAATAATCTTTTATGTGACCTGCAGCAGCTTGTTCCTGAAGAAAGTCTATTTGCATACCTTTGTCTCTAATTTTCTCCAGCAAAGTCTCTTTAAAAAGCCAAAAACAAACAAACAAACAAACAACAAACAAAAAAACGCACGGATTACCTTCAACACATTTCTAGTGATTTTCCCAAAAGAATTTGGGATGATGAGCAGAACCGGGCTGGTTGAGTGACTAGAAGTCCTGCGTCTTTTCTGGTAGGACGGCACTGCCCAGTCCAAGGCCACCAGCCCATCATCGCTCAGCTGCAGGTTGTCCCGCACAAACTGGACCGGGCTTTCATACGGCCAGCACGCTTCGTACACGCTCTGCAGGAAGGCGCTGGCCCGCCATGTCCGGCCGACACACGGGGAGTAATTACTGAAAGTCCGGCAGTGTTTCAGGAGGTAGTTGGCCAGCGCGGATGGTTTGCATATGAGCCCCGCGGTGCGTGTTTTCTCCCCGGTCACAGCCTCCACACAGGCCGGCTGCCCACCGTCGCTCCCATGCCGGTCCGAGACGCACCTCCCGGTCTTTTCCTTCGCTACTTGCTGTGAAAAGCCCAGTCCTTGAAGCACAGCATCCCGCTGGCGCTCGGCGCTGAAATATGTGTAACCTGGCCAGATTAGGACCACCAGGATCACAACGCACAGAGCCACAAGCCATTCCAGCATTGGCACGGTTGAAGGGGAGCAAAATGAGCACGAACACTTTCCAGAATCTATTCCGGAATTAAAGTTAAAAAATGCACCTTTACATCATGGGAGCTAGTCCATGAAAACATATTCAGCCCTTAGAATTGGCTATTTTTTTTTAATCTAAATTGATGCTCAGCTCGTCAGCGAAGCTTGGCGCTTCCCTTCGGTGCCAAAGCGCACCAGTCCCCGGTCATTGGAGGCGTGCGGTCTCCGTTACGCAGCGTTTCTGTCGTTCCAGCTCTCTCCAAATCCAACTTTCATTTCTGTCTATATTCTATAATAAACGAGGTGACTCCATTCACGATTCACGCTTTCAGTGGTCGCCCATAAGGACTGCGCTTGACCGGTGCTTCCATCCAACAGCTGGGAGCGCGAGATATGTCTGTGAGCGACGTGCAGCAAATGCTGGAAACGCCTCCTATCATGTCCAACCCCTCAGAGTGAGCAGGTACTCCGCACACTTGATGATCTGTTATTAGTCTTCCCATTAAATTACTTCCAGTAACCCAGAGCAAGGATGTCCAGTACAGCCGGAGCGTTTTTACACCGTCTTTTTAGCTCACTCAACGAAAAAGGACGAAAAGAAGAAAATACTCCCGCCCCCTGGGTCTTTATACCACACACACGCACAACACGTAGGAGACAGACCAGAAGTGTGCTCATTATCAGATGTGGCAGAATTTCTTCGGAATGAATTTGGCACAATTTGCCCACTGTGACCTTGCACACAGAGAGACACAGACACAGAGGACAAAAACTGAATAAAGCCTGATGTGTAAATAGTTACCCACTATTTAACCCACCAGTGAAGGAGCCATGCAACCTGTTGAGCAGGTTTCTGTTACGCAACAATTCAATCAGTTTGTGCTGAGCGTCTCCGTTTTGTTACTTTTTGTTGAAATAAAAGGTGAAAGTAGGCCAACATTCTTTGGGCAGGCAGATTCTGGTGCACAGTGCTTCAGACATTCAGCTAGATTCAGCCATAATAACATTTATGTCATGTGATAACCTCCAGTCTGCTGTTTTTGCTTCCACTATGAAATTCAAACAGCTGCTTAAACGGACTAATGATCAATGACTGCAGCAAAGAACAAGGAAGATGAAAAAAAAATAGATCAGTATCGTCAAAGAATCTTGAGCACAATCCTAAAATGATATTTTCCTCACTTGTAATTGCATTATTGGTAAGCTTCACTTTCTGAGACACAGCAATCTATCGCGAGTTAAACCCAAAATTATTATTTTACACTCCTGAAATATTGACTGAATATTACATTTATAGTGTGCCAAAACACCAGCATTCAGGGGAACTGACTGTTTTTTCTTTTTCACAGCCAGAAGCGACACATGTAACATTTATGAAGCTCTAGATTTAGATTTTATTTTGTCTTTTTTCCATTAATTAAATAGATGTTGCTGCCTGATTCCAGCATTATGGTGGGTTAGATTTTTTCTTCTGTTTTTGTTTATGGTGGCTGTTGTCAGGAAAATAGTTTTTATGATGTTTGAGTTTGGGTGAGAGAAATTTCAGATTTTGAGCCGTCACACTTTGATGATGATTATGACAAGAACAGCATGGATGCAGGTATCTGTATTAAAGTGAATCAGTGAGGAATCATTAACTTCACACATGACTAATATGATGGATAAAGATCCATGAAGAAAACAGAAACATTTAGCAAAATCAGCCTAGTGTCAATATTTTATCCCCCAGATTTTCACAAGTTATGTTTTCAGGGAAACTCATGTCTTATTAAGAGGAGTAAAGCTCCCCCACCTCCCACCCCCAGTAGTTCACACACTGACCCTACATATTAAGCTATCACAAATAGCATTTAGTGATACTACTCATGCAAGGTTGATAGATTTCATGGAAACCTGTAGTTTTCCATTTGTTTTCAAGAACATTTTGTTTTGAACATCCGTTTAGCCAACGACAGCATAACACAGTGCAGTGTCCTGAATATAAATTGATGGTGGTGTGGATGCACACTGTGCTTTGTGCGAGCAAGAGAAAACAAAACCAGACGGATACTGACAAGACAGTAGATCATTGTGTATTTGCTCCAGTTTCGAGGCAACATGATACCAGTGGAAAAATTAAAACAAATGGCAGAATGACAGAATGGCAGATGCCAAGTCAATAAGCACAGTAGAAAGACAAATGAGTGCCAGGAAGGATCCTGCTATCACTTCAGAGACGCCTTGAATGCCAGTGTAGAACAGCTTACAGCTGGTGCACCAGAGAGCTGGGAGGAGGAAGTTTATAGTTTGCGAATTTATGCACTGATCATGAGACTCTCCATATTTGTACAGTAAACTATGCAGAAGTTTTAGGCCCCATAGATGATTAGATTCTTATCCATTTTTGCAGTGTCATAGGGAATTCTATCCATCACGAAGACAATCCTGACTTACCTGAAGGGACAGAAGGAACAGAGACAACCGGGACAAATATGAAAAATACCTATGAAAATTGACGCTGTTTTAAAGGCAAAGTGTGGTTTCACAACACAATGATTTGACTGAGGTGTTTTTCGATTAAATGCACTTTGTATGAAGTTAACTGATAAATGGGAACTATTTATATTACAACATTGCTGTAGTGGATGACAGTCTCAGTAGTTTCAGCCATTGGGAAAGATAACATCTCATTATGTAATAATAGTAGCACTGAAGTGATCTAAAAACAGTTCAGTCATTAACTTGAATTCATTATCTGTGACTTAATTTCTATGTGTCTAACATTTATTCACTGCCCCTCAAGCATTAATTGTCCTTTTCTCTTACTAATGACTCACAGGTTTGCCAGTGGAGGATCAGTTGTTCTCTTTATAACACCTCTATATTACATTCTGGATAATGTGTACATGTACACGTAATATTGTGTCTCCCAAAGACACTTGCTACATCATTTGGTATTATGAAAACTTCTACAGTAAAGTAAAATGTGTGGCTCATTTAGCACAGTTAAATGTACCATCTTACTGATATAAGCTGTAATGGATATTTTAGATTATTTTGGCATTCACTGGTTACTTCATTTGTATAGTACACTGTCCTTTGTACAAAAGTAATATTTATGCAAATTTTCATCTTCTCTGGAAATAAAAAAAAAAAATGTGAGGAATAGTACAAGGAGACAATCATATGAGATAATGTTGAAGTCATCCAGATCCAGCCAATAATTCCAAAAAGGTCACAGGAGACAAACAAATATGTGGACTATGATAATCAATTTTACATTGATAAGAGGAAACGAGGAGGAAAAGATCAACAAATCAACTTGAACTTCAGGATAACAGAACTGGATAACAGGATAACAGATAAGACTAGATTAGATGAGGTTTGGACAGATATTATATCTTGGAACAACCCAGTGAAAGACTTGTGTCTCTGGAAAATGTCACAAAGATTGTCTCAAAACAAACAACCAAAGCTGCAGCAATGCTAAAGACCCTGACCCTTATCTTTTGGTTTACATACCACTGACAAAGAGACATAAGGAGTTGTCTTTCAGGGGAGATGAATGGTGGAGACGATAGGAGCTGGGGATCTTGGTCACTCAACACATTTCGGGAGAGAATTCATATTTGAGCTAAATATGGAACAAAAACTTTAGTGGTGAATTAAGTGGCTCATACCAAGTCTCCAGTATATGTCATCATAAAAATGTCACCAAATTAGAGCCATTTAACCACCGAGTGAGAGAGGAGACAAGAAGATACACTCTTCCATTGTAGATGGGGATTTTTTGTCTTTGTTTTATTCAACTATTTCCTTGATGCAAGAAGAAGTGACTAACCCAGTCACTGAACCTAAATGGAATATATACAAACCCCGACACACACACAGACACACACATGCACGCATCACTGGATACGCAATCAAACATTGTGCTTTGCAATATCTAGAGTCTTTCCCCAGGAGTGCTGACAGAATAGGAAAAGAACTGGGCCAAAATGAAGATGCAGCCTAGACGTTTCACTTTGCTCGCTAAATGAAGTCTCCTGGCTGAGACTTTGCTGACGTTTCTATTCTCCGTGGAACACTATGTACAACCAGCATAAAGAAGTAAATACTGCAATAGAAATGTATGTGAAAGCTGAAATGAAATGAAAAAAGAGTGCATTATTATCTATCCATCCATTTTCTATACACTGCTTTGTCCTTTGGGGGGGGGGGGGGGGGGGTTGGAACTTACCTCAGCGCAGGATTCATCTGGGACAGATAGAGTGCATTATTATGCATAATGAAAATAACTCACGATTTAACCAAATTCTTGTGCGTGCTATTACTTAAAAAACAAAATTTGGTTTGGTCATATGGGAAACATGCTAAACTTAGTATGAAACAGTCAGGAGCTGGTTAGCTTAGCGTAGAGACTGGGACCAAAGGGAAAGCCTTGCTCTGTCCATAGGTTGCACAGTCTGGCTATTGCACCTTTAAAGCTCGCTACTTTATCGACCCAAATATTCGATGACCCTGACTGTAAGACAAATGCCTTCTCCAGTGTCTATTTTAGAAAAAGATTTTCTGAAAAAATCAGATTTCGGTTGGAAGCGCCCTTGAAATACAGTTAGTCCAAGTAGAAAGTTGTCGTTATCCATAAGATTTCTCTCTTTTTCCATTAAAACTCAAAGTAAATCCCATATCCATGTTTTTTTTGCTTTCTACCACAAATTGTTTTTTCAAACTCTTTGAAGCAATGAGAATGAGTTTCTCAAATTGTTTGTATTTACAGAAATTTAAGATAGCTGTTTCCTTGTTTTTTTAAGTCTTCATGCTAAGCTATGCTAATCAAGTTGCTCCTCACAACAAAGCAAATGCGCAAATAACCACAAAGTTTAAAACTCCTTTGCTCTCATTGATAAAACCCCATTTCCTCCTCTAAAATGTGTGGATTTATGAATCACCCACCTTTTTTCTTCACACCAGCTACCAGGTGTAAAATTACTCTATGCTACACAATGGCGTGTTGTAATATTAAAATAAATCAGCTGTACATATACATCTGCAGTCACAAAAACAAACAAACAAAAAAGACAAAAAGCTGCACCTGAAAGTTTTCAGGATTGGTTTATTATGTTTGTTATATATGAAACTCACTGTTTCAAACCCTGTTTTTGAGACGGTTGTCAATGCAATACAGCTTCAGAGTGGAAATGTTGAGTATTGGCCATTGGCCCTGACTGCTTATTTCACTCAAAATGTGACTTCAAGCATATAAAAGAAACACTAACAAGGCAATGAAAAATAAGAGGAAGATTTTCACCAGAGGGGGTTTAATATTCCTTATTTCAATCCATATTTTTGTTTATTTGACCATTGCTAAAGCAGGAATTCAGCTTCTAAGCTGTTAACTTCTCACCCACTAAGCTTGACCTAAAACACCAGTAAGCACGTTTTAACGTGTCCATCATAAAAGGCAAGAGGGCAAAATAACATTGCATCCAAGAAGTAGAAGACAGAGAGCACTCTGTGCAGCCTCATGACTCATACTTTATTTCTTTAGATCTAATTTCCTGTACCTTCTCCACATTTTAAATCATATTCTAATGTTTTTCCGTGGTCATTGTCATTGGCTTTCCATATTGAAATTTAAAATCTGACCTCATAATGTCTCAGTAAGAGAGAAAAGACTGCTACTCTGTTGGTCTCACAGTATCCTCCCCTTCCTCTCCAGCCTCGGCCTCTCATGCCCTGTCACCATGGCACAGCCACAACCTTTAACATCAAAACAAACAGTACAAACAGTGACTCTGCCCTGGCTTCACACAGATTACTGTAATTCAAGAGAACTGGAGCAAAATCGTGGCTCTGACGTGGTTTTGCTTTCCTCGTGACTTGTTTTAGGGGTAAAGGAACCTTAAATAAGTACTCCAACATCTCTCACCCAACCTCTGTAAATGCAACCACATGCAGAACTTTCACTTTTTCAAGCATTATTTACGTGGTGATGCATGTCCTTCCCCTGAACCTTGACTGTGACGTAAATCTTGTGTTGACTGACTGAAATTGATGATCAAACAAACGTGTTCACTTGTCTCAGTGAGTATTTATTAGGCTCCAGTCTGTAGGGCATGATGGACAAACAAATCCAAGTAAACAGCTCTATTTTTACACACTAGTTTTGATAACATTAATAAATCACTTGTGAATTTAGAGCATAAACATCATGCTCCACAAGTGTCACAAAAAACCTCATCAAGTCAACAGTAGATGCTTTCGAAAGTCACGAGCAGCCCATCCAGCCAGAATGTCGCTTCATTGGCTGCTTTCGCATGTCAATGTACGACCACATCCTCAGCAGCAGCCTTCCTGTCCCATTTCAGTTTCCTGTGACATGAAAATTAACACTTCAGCTGAGGCATAAATCTCCCAGTGAGACTGTTTTTTTCAAGCTAATGGTGTGCAAAGGAATGCACCATGCTAGCTATTGGGGTAAAGGTTGAACAGTAAGTCAGGTTTCACACAAGTCAATCCAGGTTCAGGAAATGTCTTTGAAAGGAGCCGGGATTCTGAACCTTGAACTTCACTTTTTGATTGTGCTTACGTCTGAGCTTCAGCCTTGGTTTTTATCAGTAGTCTATGATGGAATTGGCAGTGCAAGTGCAGCAGAGGTGAATACACAGCCAACTGCAAAATGCCAGCCCTCAAAGCCCTGTTCTAATTTTAAAGCCCATCAACAGGAAAGCTAATCTGAGACTTATTCTTAGACATATTCATTCTCTCAAGAGGGAGACTTCAAGTGAAAGGAAAGACGAGGCATTGATTTAGGAACAAAGAGATGCAGTTGCGAAAAGTCAAAGAAGGAAGGGAGGGGCTGTGCAGGGCAAAATACAACAGCAGGAGACAAAAAGAGGTGGAAGGAGATAAGAGAAGTCAGAAAGTTTACACATGCATAGGAAAAGGCATCACAGAGTGTTGAGGTGGCACGACTGAAAGGTACAGGGAAATATGCAGAATTATGCAGATGTGTCCTGGCTGCCTTTTTTTTTCCTTCTTAACCTTCTTCTGCCTAGACCCATGTGAGTTGCCTAATGGAAAATAGATTACATGGAGATTAGCAAGTCTTGGATGTCAGCACAACAGTCTTTTCTCCTGCTATTCCCATGGTCTCATCCTCTCAAGGAAACTGTCAGAGGATCACGCCAGGCCACATATGTAGTACCTATAAAAAGTGTTAACCTGCCCTGGAAGTTTTTCCTTTTTATTACTTTTCAACATTGAGTCATGGTCAATTTAAAGCAGCTTTTAAGAAGATAATTTACAAAAAAAAAAAAAAAAAATCACGCCAATGTAAATACAGATTTCAACAAAGTAATGTCAATTAATTAAAATTATAAAGCACTCTTGGCCACTCCAGAGCGTTCACCCTGCTGTCTTTGAACCATTTCAGTGTAGCTTTGATTGTATGCCTTGGGCAAAAAATATTCTCTTAAGTTGCAGTTTTCCTGCACTGATGTATTGTTTAAATATTCAAAATGTTGTTTCAGTGTCAGGTCAACATCTATTTTTAGTTGTATTTTTAAAAGCTTTCCATTTAGTTGATATTATCTTAATTGTCGAGTGAGATTCTGAGCCAAAACATGACGGGGGAAATGTAGTTGGGGCACACTGCTGGGAACAGCATGAGCTCATAAAGTATCAAATGTCTGCTAATGCAGGGTCGTTGGCTCAGGTTTTTCTCATAAAAGTTTTGTAATTTGAGTTCCAGCTTGGCAACAGAGCTGGGTGTTTGGACAAATACATAAAAAACAGACCTGATGAGAGTGAACAATATCATGTCACACCAATAGATCCTGAGAGGAACTTCCTGATTATTTTATAGAGAAAAAACAGGGAAACGGAGAAAAAAAATGAGCCATCTTCCTAAACTGATTAGATCATTCTAAATGGAAAATGTGTGTTAGGACAGCAGTCCATTTTAACTGTTTATTCATGCATTGCAGTGGCCTTACAGACAGCAACCCTTCCTTAGCATGCAAGCCGGCAGTTGCTGGTTCAGCTGTCAAAAACGTGCAAATGCAGAGCTATCTTAATTTAATTTTAGTTTTTTCCCTTTTAAGATTCAACACCTATCTATACAAACTTAGTAGGGAAAGCCACTTTTCAGACTCATTAGCTCCACCGATAACTAGAGCAGCAAACAAAATCCTTTGACATCAGTTGTGCTCTAAAGGCCAGATAATTCTGTGTTTTCAAAACTTTTACTCCATCACTGTCTTTAGTATTTCCCTTGTGATAATATGTGCACGTGACCATCAGCAACTAAAATATCAAATCATCAATGACAAGAATGCCCAAAATCTGTCACCCATCGCATTGAACTAGAGAGGGTTTTTATTTTCCCTTAATGGTATTCTACAGTAGTTTGGAGAAGAGCCAGCTCAGAATTTCTCTTTTCACATTGTGACCTCAGGTGCCATCTGCAGAATACTAAGTACAGAAAAAAATCTTTGAACACCAGCAAAAGACCGATCAATCAGGAGGATGATTTAAAATCCCACATTGAGGTGGGTGTGATGTATTGAGACAGCCAGCCAGGTGACTGGTCAGGTCTGCACTGTGAAGTCAACAGATAGTTCAATTACCCATCGCATAGGTGTGTCAAATATTTATTCTATAAAATGACAATGACTCATGGAGTCAAACAGTCATATGATTTAGTGCAAAACTGTCTACAAAATGTGAGATACCATACAATATTGTTGTTATAATATCACCATAAGATACTCAACCAGTTCAGGTGTTGCACATTGTAATTTGCACAGCATTAACATTTGATAGAGTCTGAGATCATTGCTGCAAAGAATGAAATATCTACTGAGCAGGAAGTGTGAGGCCCAAAACTAACTTGAAACTAGACTCAGCACTTTCTTCTGAAAACCACATTTTTAGAGGACGACACAAAAATATTATGAGTGGACTTGAGTTTCTCATGAGTTCTGGGATCAAGACCTCCTATAAGCTGTTACTATTTCTTTTCATCTGTTTTGCAAAAAAACATTCTCCAATTTCCAAAGAGAACGACTGCAGTTTACTTGAAAGTTGCTTTTGTGCCTTTCTGCAGCATTACCCAAAGATTACAGTGCCTATGAAATGTATCTGAAAAAAAAAAAAAGATTTACTGTGCAAGAAGGAGACAATTAAAGGAGGTCACCAAGACACCTATTACTCCTTTGAAGGAGGTTACAACCTTCAGTGGCTAAGTTGGGAGAAACTGTGCATGCAACATGTCTTACCTGTTCTTTGCCAGCTAAAGCTTTAGAGTGGCAAAAAAAGGCATTATTGAAGAAAAGCTAATTACTGTATCAATAATTATTAAATTTCAAGTTAACCAGAAGGCATGTAGGAGACTCCGGAGTCAACTGAAGAAGGTTTTTTGGTCCGATGAGACCAAAATTGACCTTTTTGGCTGTCAGACTAGACACACTGCACATCATCACAAACACCATCCCTATGTGTGTTGCCACCTGTGAAGCATGGTGGTGGCAGCGTCATGACAAGAGGTTACTTCTTGGCAGCATTATAGAGGTAGAGGGTAAAATGAATACAACAAAGTACACGGAAATACTGGAAGACCATCTTATGTGGTTTCTTGTGGCTTGGGGTAGGACTTGTTTTCCGGCAAGACAACAACCCAAAGCTACAAAGAAATGGCTTAAAGACAGCAAGGTCTCTTTTATTTCTCTCTTTTATCACTATGTTCTATCTGTCAAAGCACTTTGTGAATGTTCTTCTGAAAGGTGCTATACAAATAAAGTTATTATTATTATTATTATTATTATTATTATTATTATTATTATTATTATTATTATTATTATTATTATTATTATTATTTTTATTAATATTATTATTATAAGGTGACATTTCTCAAGTGGCCGAGTCGGAACTCAGACCTCAGTCCAGTTGAAAATTTGAGACTGGACTTGTTTACTTACAGTCACCTTGCAACCTGACAGAGCTTGAGTACTTTTTCAAAGAAGAATGGGGTAAAATTGCATTGTTCAGTTGTGCAACGCTGATTGAGATCTAGTCACATTGGCTCAATGTTGTAATTTCAGACAAAGGTGCATCTACTAAATACTGATTACAGTGTTCACAGGGAATAGTGAACACTTATGCAATCACTTATCATTTATTGTTCAATCTGTTTTGACTTTGGAAAGATCTCTTTTGTTGTCTGCAAATTCTTGTCCAAAAAGCCAAATTATATTGACCTTGATTCAATGCTGAAAAGAAGTAAACTATATGTGTGAAAGTGGTAGAACAGTTACTGTAAACTAACTTTTAAATAGTAAAGTAAATAAACTGTAGATGACATTTTTGCTTGTTGTATTAATGGGGTACAGAACTGAATTAGTAATTACAAAAATATAGCAGTTTAAGTACCATTGGAAAATATTGCAAGATGAAATATTTTAAATTGTTCATTAACGAGTTTGACGACCGGCCCAACAATAGCCACAGTCAGCCATGTTTATTGACTTTTACAGTGTTTATAAATGTTTTACTGATACGATAACATCATGACACTGACTGTATACAGCTGCTTTGTCTTCAGAGTTGATGTTTCCCAGACCTTCAGAACTGTCTTATTGCCAGTCCTGTTCCTTTTAAGAACATTATTGTTGGGTTTCTTAATGGCACAAGTTCCACTGAAGAATATTTTAATAAGGGCAATGTGATCATCTGGGCCTGCTGATCTTTTTTTTTTTTTTTTTTTCTTTACAAGAAGCTGACCATTGAGAGGCCATTTAGATCTGTCACCCTGGTTACCATGGTGATCTCCCTTGTTTTAAATAGAGCTGCCTACCTGACGCTGGAAATATGCAGCTGCCTCACTAATGCCACAGCAAAGCATTGTAGCGTATCGCTCAGATGTTATTAATTATTACCTGCTATTAAGAATGTCAAGGTCAACATCAAAGCTGCTCCTCACCCTTGTTGCTGATGGCTAATGGATGACACTTTACAATAATAAACACAGGGGGCACCGTGCTCGTTAAACCTCCCACAGCCGTCGTCACTACAGCATATGCAGTTAACAAGATGAAAGCCAATCCCATATGTTTATGCTGGATCTCGTCCAATTGCAGTTGAGGCGCTGTTGTAGATCCAAGCTGCTTTGTTGATCCTTTTCATGGATGGTCACTCTCTGAGCCACATAGTGGAGCAGGTTCCCTTTGAGGATGCAGCATGGTGTTTACACTCATTTCTATATGCCCTTTTTGCCAGCACTGAATGTACAGTAAACAAAACATGACCCCTCAGCTCCAGTGTGCTGGCTGACAATGAAAAAAAGTTGTGTGGGATCCGAGACATGGTTAGATTTTGATTGTATCAGCTGGTATATCGTGCAGACAATATAAATCAAGGCAACGGAGGGATTGTAGATAATACTGTGAGAATGAAGGAGTCTGAATTTCAAGTAAGAGGATATCTTCAGTGATTCCATAAATAGAGACTGCAGCTCTCAGAACAGAACAAATCAGGGCTAAGGGCCCCTTCACAAAGCCCGAGTACCATAAACACTGCAACACATCCTCACTGAATCTGGAACCATCTGACAGATTGATTCCACCCGTCCATCTGTATGCAGTCAGAAAAACAGCTGATTTGTTTGTCGAACATGCAGTCTTGCATTGATTCTTTTTTTTATATTAGAAAAAAAAAAGACAGGAACGTGAGGGTTTCCAAGTCAAGGCGTTGCTACTGCTAGAGGCACATTTAGGAGCTCATGCTGCTCTTCAAAGCCTGTCAGCCTGCAACCTTCCCTGCATGCTATTCCCCCCATTTCTCTTCCCTCATTTCCCGCCAATTGTCAAGTAAAGAAAGGCAACATCCCCTCGAAGTAAAGACTATATTCTGGTTGATTTCAGATCATGTTTGCAGATGTTTTTTTTTTTTCCTGAATGCCAACATTAATTCTTCATCAAGAAATGCTCGACCAATCTAAATTGCAGCATTGATTCTTTAGTAAGCTCAGGTTTACTTACAATAGACTTTATACCACTCTGCTCGATGGCCTCACACAGAAAGAGACACACTCAAACACACGTCACATCATTTCCTATTTAACTGAAGATTCTTCACGTAGCTGCCTCAGCGGTGAGATCTCCTGTGAGGGACAAGTCAATGCACATATTCGTTAAATGCAGTCACTGAATTCTTATCTTTACAGGCAAAGCCGAGTCTGATTGCAGCGGAGTTTCCTCCAAACATGCCATCTTATACTTTCATGAGTAGAATTCAAGCATAACAGCATTTCTTAACTCATGTGAAGCGTCCAAGATGTGGATGAAAAGAGACATCTGATGTTCTGGAAGCAGCCTTTCAAACATTTATTGCTCCCAGCTCTCTGAAATCACGCTTCATATGGTGCAATGTTAAACAGTATACGTCACGTTGAGAGTTATTTGAACTTTGGGCAACTTTTAATTACCCTCTTGCTAATGCCTAAACTGAATTGTAATATGACATGATTGTCACCAATTGAAGAAACTACTTGATTTACAATGTATTTATGATGTGATCATAGCTACTTGTGGAAACAGCACCCAGTTTGTTGACAGACTATGAAGGAAGTGTATTATAATGGCAGATGTAGCTTCCCAGCAGCATGACACTCAGTTTTGCTTAATTCAACATTTGCCTATTAGTCAGAACATTAAACGGTGAATAAAGAGGGGCAGGGATGTTATTTGCACTCAGACCTTTCGGGTCATTCTTTCAATCATTCAGTATTATCCAAAAGCTCCAGCAAAATAGGTCGTGTTTTGTTTCCCATTGTTCTCATTTTTCTTTTCTTTTCTCTCTTATTTTTTCGGTTTAATTATATATCTTTTATAAAGATATATTTGTGAAACCCTCGTTAAAATTGTAAACCCTCCCATTCTCCATCACCAGACAATTCAGTATTTACAGACTTCAGTGATGACAGTTTGTGAGCCGCTCTTGAAATAGCACCAGTGACATCAACCGTGAATGGCAGGAAGGAAGGTCCATCGCAGAGGGATGAATGCACATAGAAAATGGCCTTTAACACAGTCTCAGACAACAATGGAGCCACACGAGCCCATTCCATGCCAACAATGATGTGATAAAGAAAAATAACAATAAAAGCTCACAGCCACTTTACAGCCGATGGAAGAACAAACAAAAACCTCCAGCCTTGACCTGATTCACATTCACCCGAGATTTGAAGAACGAGGGAAGAGAAACTGCTTTTTTCCTGTTGTAGAAAACCTCTGAATGGAGTCTGTGTTCTTTTGGTGGGCTCAGTTTATCTCTACGGACAGGTCTCATTGGAGCAGCGCTGCATTGATGCTCGACAAAATCAGACCTTGATGGATAAATGATGCATTATAAGTGTGAGAATATGTAAATACTAAATATAAGGTCACTGACTTTCTCCACAATTTTATTTTATTCTTGTTTATGTTTTTCAGGTTTTCAAAAAACACTTCTAACACCTTGACCCTTAGTTTACTACTGTCATTGTTTCATTTTTGTCTATGAGCTATTGATGCCTCAGAAAATAGATGTTGATGTAGATATTTTTATTTTCAGTGGTGGAGAAAATATTCTGATCTTTTACTTTATTTAAAGCTGCAGTTCCTTAAATAGTTAAACTAAATTAAACTAAATGTTTATATATACTTGTAGGCTAAGCGCTTCATACTGTATGTGTTGCGTGTGAGAGCTAACAATAACTGCAATTATAAAATACCACAAAACTGAATTAATATCTCTACAGTACAAGCGACTTACATTATACTTCAGTACAGTACTTGGTCACGTTGTCACTTTCATACCAAATATTTGAGCCACCAGTTTTTTTGGAAATCCACAGAAATGATTCAATCACAAGCTAGTGTGGGTTCAGATTTTTTGCATTTTCATGTCAGCAAATTATAGCATCCATCTCAAAGGTCTATTTGTTTTTCTCAAGTAGAATCAAATGCAAATAAAAGTCTAGAAAGCATTGTATCATTGTGGATGTGGCCACACAACTACAAACACACACTAACTCCACTAACAGTGCAGCAGCCATGAGAGTTGACCGTGTCCTTGTTGGCATTCTGCCTTAGTAAACAATATTTTGTGGGCTCTCTACAATGCACATTCTGTCTCTCCCTTGGTTATTTTACAAACACGCGTCCTAGATGTGCTGTTTGCCTCACTTAGCACCCATTAAAACTTTAGCCTGTCGTAAGCTGTGCATAAACACACACACATCACAATAAATCAGTGTGGGTCACACTGGAAATGAAGTACTTGTTGTGATAATGAGATGGTTTGTTTTATTCCAGAGTAGTAGAAGAAGTAGAAGTAGTGATATAAGTACCTTGTGCTGCACTTACAAAGTCTTGCAGAAATACACTGAAAATGCAGGATTATCTCTTTCTGCAGTGTATGATGGCCATGTTGCTAACATAATCCTGCCATGTGTATATGATACGTAAGAAGTGATGCTTACACATTTTAGAAAAGAACTGTAAGCGTGTGATGCTGTGTCCTTTAATGCATGTAGATCCATTACTACATGGCAGATGTTTACCATATTATCCTACTGTTCATGCTGGTGTGACTTGAAAAATACTGACATGGAAAAATGGCACATAAAGGTCTTGTCAAAATTGGCTTAGATGTTGTGTGTGACAGACAGATGGATGGACATGAAATGATTTTATATGTTAGAGATTGAAAATCAAGAAAAATGTGTTAAAAAGAGTATGAGACAGATGTTTACTTAAAGGGAAGCCAGTCAAAGCTGGAGTTATGAATAATGAAAGGCTGCTAACAATTGTTACATTAGACACCCAATGTTTTATTTAAGCGTTCTGGCAGATCACAAAAGGGAAAAAAAAGTTGGTAAATGGAATCATGTGGTCAGTATATCTCATTCAGAATGAATAAATGCAGAAAAAACAGATTTAGTGCCCAGGAAAATTCACCCTCCTGCTTTGGTTGACCTTGTGCCATAGTTTAGGAGAATAATGGTTCTTTTTACTGTGTAAAATTCTAGCAGCATAAGGTTGAGGTTAAGATAAGCCAGTCAAAATGAATAGCCTGGTCTGTGTAAGTGTTTTGTTTTGTTTTTTGTTATTTTTTCATTGTTTCAGGGGACAGTACACATATTACCACCATCAGGCAGTGTAAACTAGTACAGTAGTCTCTCTTTGAATACAAATTTCATTTGTAAAAAATGAAAACATAACACAGGGACAGAGAAGAACGAAGCTGCAACAGATTAGATTACAGCTCCCTCTCTCTGTAATGTCAGTGTAAGCGTACCACAAGTCAACATTTAAAAGAGCTGGCTCTGTGGTTCTTGCTATTTTTTAATTAAATATAAATAATTATTATTATATTTAATAATATACAATAATTAATATATATTATATTATATATTATTATAATTATAAATATAATATTAAAAAAATCCTTTGCCGTTGGTCGTGGTAACAACCAGAAGACTGTCAGATTCTCAAACTGAAGAATGGCCCCGCTAAGGAAGCCAAGACAGGGAGGATGATGAAGAGGGAGAAGAACATTGAAGTTGAATGAACATTGTTTCAGTGAGGACAGTAAATGGAGCTCTCCCTGCTAGTCTGAATCATTTTTTTCCCTTTTTTAGATTTCAGTCAAATTTAGTTCGGCTTGTTTTATTTCCTGTGATACCCAGGGGCAGAGGGGCATAATTTTTGGAATGTGGCACAAAACGACAACGACATTACTGTATTTTCTCTGTATACATTTTGATGGATATCTTATTCTTCCTTTGTTGCTGTAGAGTAATTTATTTATTTGGCCTTTATTTAGCCAGGTAAAAATGTTTGAGAACCAGTTCTCTTTTGCAAACATGACCTGGACAAGAGGTCCTGGCAGGAACAAATACATCAAAATACATAAAACACATATACAAAAAATACACGGAAAAAAACCAAACAAACATGAGAACCGAGTAAATAACACTCACGAGAAGAGATGGGAGGAGCAGTGCATATGTATACGTACATGCGTGCACATGAGAGTGAGAGTGTGATTGAAGAAGTACATATGAAATGAAGGAGAGGGAGTGTGTGTGTCTGCACATAAGTGTGATCCAGAGGTGATCAGCAGGAACAAGAATCAACCCTGAACTGATGGAGTTTCTGCTTAAAAGTAGAAAGTGACGTTTAATGCAGTGAGTTGGAGGATGTTTTGCAGAATGTATAGTCCAGGATTAGAAGTACTGCAATCATGGAATATGAAAATGGAGGAAAATTTGTGTTAACTACAGAAAATTAAAAAACAACCCATTACAAGGGCATTTCATGAATAACTGCAAAAGCTAAAGGTATAACCATGAAGGTGCCAATAGCAGTTAAGGGTGATACATGTAAGTCAGTGACAGAAAAAGTCATATCATATCATAAGTTAAGTTTCAGACATGCCAGCCAAGTACTGATGTAGCAGCAAAACTCCTGGTTGTATTGAGCTGAGCAAGGTTTGTTTTCTTTGCACTTGTGTTTACCTTTTTATTTGTCAGGTGATTTAAGACTGAGTTATTTGTCCTTGCCTAGTCATGCTTTAACACGGAAGTTCTCTATATTTTTGCTCAGTCCTCGTTTGAAATACCTCTACTGTCGTTAACGAATGACATTAAAGGACATCAGACTGATGTGCTTTTTAATATCACAGGCAGAGAGAGTGAGTGCTGGCCGACAAGATCAAGTTTCCCAAAATAGAAAATGAAGTCATCTGTTGTGTGAGAGAGAAAACGAGGGAGAATGAACATTTATCCAAATTAAAAACCAGTGACAGTGGAAACTTATACATACTATCACCACAGTGGCACTTGCTGCTAAAGCATTCATATTCATGGTCTTGTGTTCCAGATGTAGATGCAATGCACAAACAGATGTTCATTAATATACTGTAGCTTACTGTGCACTGAGATCCAAACAAATGCACACATTCATGAACACATTGTAGCACAAATACATTTACACCTTTTTGCAACAAATGCTACTGAACTCAATAGTACTAAGCTCTATTTGGACAGAAATTTATACTGAGAAACACATGCATGAGAAAAATAACGAAACCCTCAACATCAGCACCTTAGTGGAAATCCACGCCCTCAAAACAAATGGTGTACAGAGCAAATTTGATTTATATCACCTGAATTAACAGCTACATTTTCTATTTGCAGCGGCAGATAAAATACTTCAGGTTTGATAAATGTTAAGTAGTTTCTGTTTCTATCAGGCTATCTTAAAAGCCTGCATCCATAGCATAACATTCTTACTGTTGTGCTCTGTTAGCCATTCAGTGGGGCAGCCAAAGATCTAATCATGAATAAAATGTCACGCAGGCTGAGCAGGAGCCTTGTGCAGAGATTGGATTTGACTCTCCTATCATTAACTGAGCAGTGATACAGTGCCATATTAAATTCACCATTTATTTCCATGTCAGTAATTTCAAAATACGCATCAAAGACAAAAACAAATCTTCATTTAGTCCATATATCAGCACTGTCATGAAAGCAAACCTTCCTCTCTGAGCTGACGCAGACAAATCAAACCTCTGGTTAGTTAGTGCTATACAGGTCAAGGTAATGAACTGGAAAGGGGCTATAGTTCACTAAGAGCTCTATATGCCATGGGCAATGGCCCAGACATCCTTTCTCCTGCAGCATCTCAGCATGATAAGGCTCTATAATTGGGAAGATAGATAGGTATAGCATGAGCCATGGATTGTAAAAAAAGAACTAATGGACTCACAAAACTGACATCCATTAACAGGCTTTTCGAGGCCTTCAGCCTGTGATGCAGTGCAGCAGAAACCTGTGAGCAATGAAGATTGAAATTCAAAAAAGCATGTCCAACAGTGAGAGCTGCTGTATCAACAATAAAAAACAAAATGTTCCTTGTAATAATTCTGCTTTATCAGAAACTCATTTTCATATTAAATATATTCAAGACAACCAGGACACCAGAGGAGTGAAATTCAGTTAACAGTATCTGAGGTGCCTGCAGTGCATTAACAGCATCCCAGGACTTTATGGGCACTTTCCTGCAGAGCGTCAGTTGCTAAATGATTCTCAAAGTGCTGTCTTGCATTAAAATGTAGTTTATAGCTGCTACGCTACGGCAGAATTTGAAACATTGGAGACAAATCCTAAAGTTGTAGTGTGTTACATGCTTTCAAAATAAGCTCTCCTCTTGTTCCAAATGCAGAACAGAAAAAACAAATATTGTAAAGGTTGCAGCATGAATTTGAAGAATCCAAAATATAAAGCATGTTCTGACTTATTTCACGCTTTTTTGTGTGCTACATAATTCCATATGTGCTCATTCATATTTCTGATGCCTTCAGTGAGAATCTACAATATAAATAGTCATGAAAATCAAGAAAAAACATTAAATGGGAAGGTATGTCCAAACTCTTGACTGGTAGTGTACATCCCCAAGCAACTGAACCCTGAAAACTAACAGAATGTGGGATATATAGGGTCAATAGGATGAACTCGTGAAAGATCTACAAAAAAACCAAAGAAGGAAAAGAGAACCAAACAGAGATTCTGGTCCATGAGCAGCCCATGCAGTTGTGGTTGTGCTGGCTGATGTGAAATGACAGGCTGTTTACTGAGGCAAGACAGGGCAAAGGGAAAGCAGTGGGGAGCACTTTGGCCTGCCATCAGGGTGGCCGCTGGAGCTTTTAAGAGCTTGAATGAGGGGTGGCGTAACTTCATTAGTGTCCCTGGGAAGCAGTGAGAGCAGGTGGGCTGCACTGAGGGACTCGAGGGAGGAGGGACGATCCCATCTGCAGCCAAACAAGCAATTACACCCACTGAATCCCTGCCACCTGCCTCAGAGATGACGAATGAAAGGTGGATACAGATTGCTGGGTAATTATGGAGACTATAAGCTGTCTGTCTATCTAGGTGTTTGAGGTGTTTGCGTCTAAATATTTTATAGGGATTAGAATATTTACATGCGTCTCTCAGCAGAGGTAGACGTCAAACTGCCGTCTGCTGAACAGCAGTGAGGAGAATGAGGGCACTCATCGATCTGCAAGACAAACACACACACACACACACACACACACACACACACACACACACACACACACACACACACACACACACACACACACACACAGTGAAGGGAAACTAGCTGTGTAAAATGGACAGCTTGCCTATTAGTTGCTATAGCAACAGTTTGATTAAGGTCTTATGTCTAGAGGAGAGCGTTCCAAAATAAAAAAAAATAAAAAATTGACATTAGCATGCTCATGACAGCAAAATGAAACTTTCAGTCTGCTGTCTTCTAGCACAGATTTACTTTGAAATTCAAATAAATTGGAAGGGTTGCCCAGTGGGAATGTTGTTACTGGTCTTTGAGATTAAGGAAAAGAAGTTAAACATTCCCTTTGTAAATATACTGTGGGTTCAGGGTCTCGTTTTAGATCTGAAAAACTTACACCTTAGTTGTTTTTCATGTTCTGAAAGTCTCAGTTAACAGGAGCGGGGCAGATGCATGAGAAGTCCTACATGCTTTGCCTTCAGATGATGAAGTTCAGATGCTTCACTGACACGCCTGAGTGTGTTTTGTCCTGCAGCATCAGCTAGTGGATAGTGCAAGTATTGACATAGCGGGTCAATTCCCCTGCTTGTCCTCAAAGTAAACAGGACATGTACTAGAGTCAAATGTTTGGACACGCCTTCTCATTCAATAGTTTTTATATAATTATTTTATACATTGTAGATTAATACTGAAGACATCAAAACCATAAAAGAATATATGTGGAATTATGTTCTAAATAAAAAAGTGTTAATCTTCAGTTTTAATCTAAACAATACAAACTAATAAGTAAAATCCATTGAATGAAAAGGTGTGTCCATTCCCAAAGAATACTGAAGGATTAATAAAATTTTCTAAAGTTAGATGTACTCCAGCCCAAGAAAATGTCCCCGTGTCCCTGCATGTGGCCTCTTTGAGTGAAGGCAATACAAATAAAAGTGTGGGACTGAAAAGAAAGATTTTAAAGGGTGCACATAATTGCCAAACCCATACTTATCTATTTAGTGTGCTTTTTTCAGGGCCCATTTCAATTTAATGTGTGCTATAAATACTACAGAGATTTGTTTAAGATTTGCATAAAGGCAAAAAGAGCAAAACATTAATACTACTAACTTTTCTGTCAGTTTGCCATTAGGGGGAAGCATAATCCTTCTCCTTTCCAAAGTGCATAGCATTGGGGCAGTTCATTACTTTTACTGTGGCTGGACATTAGTCTGAAAACAAACAAATGAAAACAATAAAGAACAAATAGACGCATGACTGCTTCTGTCAGCATGAAGGATGTCTGTGCAGAACATTCTGTTCCCCTTGTTCTTTATTCTTTGTATTGTGTGCATCATACAGTGTTCCTTTTCCTATTTATTTTTCCTTTTTCCTTTTTCTAACTGCCTATTATTGATTATTGTTTACTTATTTCACTACGGTCAGAGTTTTGTATCTTTTATGGTTTCGTATTTATACATTTGATATCAACTTTTCCCAACAACCTCTACATGGTAAAGGTATTCTGAAACACACAAACTTGACAATGATAGCAATAGTGCCATCATGCGGCCAGTTATAAAGCACCTCTCACTTTGGTTTAATGAGAATCTTCAAGCGTACAGCAGTTACCAGGGTCTGATTCTGTGAATGCATGCACAGTATTCTGAATGTAAGCCCAGCTGTCCTCCTTTTTCCTGATTCACTGAATGCAAAAATAGCCAACCAGCAGACTTACCGTCACCTGTAGGGCATCCTGTCAACTATAAAAATCAGCTGAAGCACTCCTTGCATGCTTATAAAACATGCAGTTAATATAAGTTTCTGTGTGTATGAAGAACAGCATTTAAAAATAATCACAATATCTTCCTCACAGCAGAACATTTCTGTATATTAGCAAACTGCTTGATCCGTAAAAACAAAGAAATAAAAAGAAAAAGTAAGTCACCACCTCTAATTTGCATGTGGGCTACAGTTTACAGGCTATGGCTCCCTCGTGCATGTCTTCATCCTGTGCCATGCAAACATTTACTCACATATGCATGAGTGCTAAAAAAGACCCGCATGCGATGCAACTCTCGTGTAAGTGCCAATACTGCTACACGCAAATGAACCTGCACCCCCAGTGCACACCTGCTCAATATCCGTGGTAAACCATGTGAAAAACCTCTGAAGCAAAATAAGGCGGTCTCCCTCAGCACCGTTTCACATGAGATGGAGCACTGAGTCAGATCATGTGCTGTGGATGCACACTGCAGCATGATACGGACCGGCAAAATTAAAAACTTAGATGTAAAACCCCAAATCCTTAAATCTTTTCTGAATCAGCCAGCCCATTTTGCACTGGTTCTAATGCTGTTGGCAAAATAAATGCACTCACAGATGGCTGCACTGTGAACAACAATAAGGCAATGCACTTGATTGACAGTAATGTTAAGATGTTTGTTGGCATTCAAGCGAGATTATCCTTTTACAAAGCATCCAGCTGTTTCTTGAAGACAGCCTGCACCATCACACACAGACACAAAGGATGACATGATCAATATGTTTTTGCCTGCAGGGAAAACTGAACTGCAGTTACTTAAATTACAGCCTCCACTGTTGTGTCCCATTCAAGGGCAGTCAGTTCTTTTGAATTGTCCTTTTCTACACGACTCATGGATCTATGTCCATACATTTGTGCCTTCTCTCCATCTGCACTGACTCAAGTAGATTAAACACATGCAGTCAATGAAATAGCAGCTTTGTCCTGCCTATTTAACATATTTAAAAGAAAATGTGCACTTTATAGAAGGCTTGGGATATTTTTTTCCTTTAAAGGTACAGCTGAAGAACCCAGTGCTGGTATTTTTTGGAAATTTAAATTTTCTTCCTTCCAATATCATTGTATTTATTTGAGAATGAACTATATACATTAATCAGCATCCACATATGTGTAAATGTGCCCAAGTTACCCAAACAGCTTATTTTCATCAGCATTGGAACGACTGGACTTTTGCAATAAATTTGTAAATTGAGCACATGAAGGAATTAGTAGTTAATCTGTTTTTTTCCCCTAAACTGTACATTAGCATAATTTCAACATTTTTAAAAAGGAAGTAAATAAACCGTATAAGTCTTTTCAGATTTTAGAATTGAAGGTCTTGTTGTTCCCATATGTACCAGTACAATATGTGTTGGCGTGAGTTATGTATGTAATTTTGAGTCTAGTACAGTTGACACTAAGCAATCCAATGATATGTATTTAGTTTTAATTCATGTTTAATAGTTATTTATGTGATGGTTGTTGTCAGTTTTGAAAATGTGACTAGATCCATGGTGTATTTTATGCACTAACAAATGCTCTTGGTGTCTGTCCATAAAAACCTTACTGGTTTACGTTGTAGATTTTATCTATGGCTAATACAGTACTACACAGGTAAAGAAAATGTAGTTTCCCCTTAAATGAAATGTTGCTTTTTTCTGTTCCACTGAGTTTCAGTCCAGTGTACACAGATTCTCTCCATTTTTACAGTTCTGAATGTAATCTCTTCATTAGATTACATTTAATCTATGTTTATAAGGACTTTTAGGAGCAGGTTGTTATAATTAGTTTTGCTGCAGCTTTGTTTTTTTATTGACCATTTTGTAAAAATCTTATTGGAGGTTTCCCTGCCTCCGCACACAATTATTATAAGGAATAGATTGCAGAAGACTATAAAGATCTACCAAAACTACATATTAAACCACATATTGATCTAGTCGATGTAGACTCAAAAATGTCACAGTGAATCAGAACCATAATCATCCAGGACAGGGAAGCATCCAAAACCACATGCACACACACTTAAATGATGTATTCATTTATGACCACCTGTGCTCATGACAGGCTCTGCTTTGTGATGGGAACTAAAAGGAACATTGGACACAGACACACACACGCAGATGCACGAGTTTGCCTGTATTGAGGTCTATTCCTGTTTCTGAAAGCTACAAGCATCATTGGCTGGTTTTGTCTTAGCCAATCAGCAAACGGCTCACTGGGTGTTTCCTTTTACTGCAGCGGGAGGCACGAAGGGCAGACCTGAAACGGATGAAAAATTATATGTGAGAGAGGGGGAGAGAGATCAGACCACTTACTACAGTGACGTGAATTTGTTAATTATACGTCAAACAGGAGAGCGGTGTCACACTGGAACGACCAATAGGAGGCAGAGAAATGGGGCCACTTATGACATCAATGCTGGCATAGGATGAGAGTTGCCTGCATGAGGGAGCTTTCCAGTGAGTAGACAGACGGAGGGAGCATGCAGTGATACTCCAGACATCAGTTACACAAAAACACAACCCACACACTAGCTGCTTACATCTATGCAGCAGCATTTTGCACTGCAGCCAAAAATTTTCATTTTGCATTCACACTTGTGTGTAAATGCAGCAAGGAAATGCACATAGCTTAAAATCTCTGTACAGACTGATTCTTGCAAAGTAATAGACAGTGTGGATGTAACATCTCTGCAACGGTGGCTGTCATTAACAGACCACATCCAATACAAGATCCTTTTATATGCAACTATATTGCATACAATGACAAAAGTATAGCCAAAAGTAAGATTTCATTGGATTAACTTAATTAATACTGTTTAATATGATTCATGGCCAATTCATTTAATCAGAGTTTGTATTGTTAACAGGAGAGTAATCCATTCTTGCAACGGATTCGAATTGGTGTAGTAATATTGCTTAAATGTCTTTATTTATACATGCTATTTTAATCTTTATTCCTATATTATTAAGATTTATGTGTTTCTCTTGCTGTCTTCTTACAGTCGATGAAAAACAGCAAATCCAAAGATTCAACTTAAAGGACAGACCTAATTTTATGTAATGAAGCAAAAACGCACACGTGCACACAACCATAGGGAGGAAAGCGAGGACCATGCAGGAATCCAGGTAGCTGTATCACGTTTCTGGCCTCAACAAAGAACTCTCTTTCTTTGTTTATCTCTTTCTCTCTCACACACTGATGGCATGAGCTGCTCCTGCTCATTCCGTCCATATTCTGTAATCATGTTACTCATGAAGAACAGAGCAGCACAGTATTAGTTGTAGGTGGTTATTCTCATTACTATGTGCTGTAATCACATATGTATTAGTAGCCCGTTAACATGAAAATTGAGTTAGATGTCCTGATTCAATAAAACAACAAAACATTTAAAAATCTGATCTTGTTGAAGCATATTTTTTTTTCCCTTCAGTGGGTTCAGCCCCCCATAATGACCTCTGAGCTCTGGGTATGTATGCCAGTCCATATGCAGTTCTAATCTGCAAGCAAGGAACGTGTGCGCATGCATCATTCATGAACACTGATGGACGTGTTTACACACACTGTGTATATAGTACACATGTTGTGCTGGATAGATCAACAGTCGCAACACTGGTGATGGTAAAACTTTATTGATCCCAGACAGTGGGATATACAGAGACATGTTCCTATTTACAAGCAAGCACACACTTTGTGAATGAGCTCTGATTGATTTGAAAGCTTCTCTTTGATGGAAATCACTGATAAATTGTAATGACGTTTAAATCTTACAATTTTTTTTCCCCCAAGCAGTGCTATGACAGTGATTACACTCAAACATAAATGCTGTATAAATCTTTGAGAAACAGTCACATTAGATGCATGCAAAGCAAAAAGAGGGACCTACGTTGAGGAAAATATATCAGATTTAACCATCTATATATCAGGAAGAATTAGATTATTGGTGACTGATTGGTAACAACCTTACAGTACTATATGTTGACATATTTGAAATAGCTGTACACCTTGTGGAAGTACACATGGTCGGTGTACAACTATTTCAAAATTGCCACTTGTCTCTAATCCTGATTGTGATATTCATGAATAGGATCGCAAGGCACAGCCAGAGGATGATGTTTGGGAACCTCAGAGTTGCTTGTTTACTTTTTGCAGTTGACTTTGTTCTGTTAGCCTCATCAGATTTTGACATTCAACACACACTGGGATAGTTTTCAGCTGATTGCAAAATAGCCAGGATGAGAGTCAGGTCTTCAAGTCTGAGGCAATGATTCGCTGCTTCCTCTGTGTTTAATGGTTACTTGTTAGACCCAGAACTTGTTAGCGGGGTTATATATCTCATCTGGCCTGCGAACAATTTGTGATTCCCTAAGGAGGAGTTGGAAAGCATTGCTATGGAAAGGGACCTTTGCTCTTTCCTCTGGGATGCCTTGATTAGCCTGCTGTGACCGCGACCTGACCCTGGATATGCAGAAGAAAATGCATAGATGGATAGATTAATGCCATATATCCCATCCACATACCCCAACTTGTAGATAGAGTGTGAGGCCCTCTATGAAAATGCTGACTGCTGTGACTGTTTGAACCACGGACAAAGCAAATCTTCAAAGTGCATGGAAGGACTTTATTATTCTTAATAAATTACACCAGCAAGACAGTAGACAGAAACTTGGGAGAGGTGACCTACCCAAACGTGCATCTTGCTCAAAAGTTGAGAAAAGAAACATCTTTTTTTAAGCCCCTGAAAAAATAGCACAAAAAAATACTAGCACTGTTGCTAACTTCTAATTTAGTGAGTCATCTGCATGCAAAGCAGCTAAAAAGACACACATGATTCCACTGCTCTGATAAATCACACACTCCAAGCTGATCCTGCTCCAACTTGTGTATAGATTGTATCGGAAGAAAGGAATGCTCTATTAGTTTATCTTTGGTTATGTTTTTATTTAACCTGCTCATTTCTGATGACCTTAAACCAGCCACCATTATGTTACTAATTGAACTGCCCATCCAGAATTTGCACAAGAAATAGAGCAGGTGTAAGTGGCCTGTATAATTACTGTTACTCATTTTTAACATTTTGATGGTTTCACAAGCACTTTATCGGCCACTTAAAAGAGTGCAGCCTTTTATGAAAGCCCTCATAAAAGTGGATCAAGATTCTACTATAGGGTCAATGTAACTCAGGAAACTGCAATGAGCGAGGTTAACAAACTCTGTATAGAAACACCGCTGGGAAATGTGGGAAATCGATGACGTCATAATAGACTCATGTGAACCAGCCGATCTTCTCAAGACTTTCACGGTGAAAGTGAGGCAGGGATGTGGATAAAGTGAGAGACCTGCCAGTTTGTTCAGTCATGTTCTCACGTTGATGATTGTTGATAATTCTCAATATGGATTCTATGCATTGGGAACAAACTACACACTGACCATATGTTTGCACTCAGAATGGTAGAAACAAACGTCCTGACTAACTTCACAATGCAAAACAATGACAATGAAGTTTTCCGTGGGCACTTGTTTAGACAAGAGGATGTGATTGCTACCAAAGGCTACATCTATACTGAGGACAAATCCCTGGGATTTTACTGTACATCAATCTGCATTTTGGCCTTTCTTGCTTGCTTTCTCACCCTCCCCCCGCTCTCTGTTGACATGAGCCCACAGCTCCTATGGGAAGGTGTTGGGACGATAAGAAACAGACAGTCTGGAAAGCAGGGAGAGGCAGGAAGGGAGCGGGGAAGTGGAGAGATGGGGCCTTTACAGCTGTGTCTAGTGGTTTATTCTCTTTCTATTTATGATTCCCAGATGTTTGTAAGACAAATCCTGGTTTAGTGGAAGTGCACATGTGTACACATGCACACAGACACATGATGTACACATCGGGATAAATGGATAAATACATCATGAGTCTGTTTAGCCGAAGATTCAGATCACCAGGTGGTGTATTTTGTCAGGGTTAGGGTGACTTTAACATGGTGGACACAAAAGGACTGAAAAACCTACACATTAAATAAAAATGGGAAGATGCATATGAGATAATGACCTCATCAGTGACTTTGTCAAATTAACATTTGTCCAAGCTGAAAAGCTTACAGTTATACGTGACTTGAGAGTTTCCCGGCATAACCACATTCTTCAGCTGTTTAGTCAGTGCCATCATGGCGACAGCTGTGAGGGAGTGCTGCTCATTTACTGTTTCTTCGGAAGCTTTTTGCTACTGTTGTGAGAAATCAAAGAAATAACCTTCTGGATGAACGCCCACTAAAGTAAGTTGCTACTTTCCAAACGGGAGCATATCATGCTGTGCCACTACGTGCCTGTTTGTGTATATGTGGGGGTTGGTGTTACAATGAATTTAATTATCGTATGTTTATATCATATAGTTAGCATTTTTTAATTTATTTATTCAGCAGCAAATTAATTTATTGTTTTATAGAACATTATTATTATTATTATTATTATTATTATTATTATTACTATTATTATTAACTGTCGAGAATATGTTCTCCTGTCTCACTTGGGTAAAAGTTATTCTAATCATGTTTTTGATGTTTTTTCATTGGACAGTACTTCTTTAGGATAGTGTGAAAGAAAAGAGTGCAGTTGAATGACATGCAGTGAAGGTCAAGCCAGTCATGTGCTGAACCTGGGACTCAACTTTTATGAGCAATAATACCGATGCATCCCAACTATCTAGCCTGTGTTCTCCCCTGCACTAATCAATTTTATAGCAACAATGACTCAGAAAATGCTTTTTCTTACAGAACTGTTTTAGTTTAAGTCTGCAATTGTACTGTTCACTGCCTGTAGCTGTTTCAGTGGACAAGCTCTGATGAACCCTCCTTCTAGCACCAAACAACAGACTGACAAAAGTAGCGACTGGCTGGTGAACATAGTGGAGGATTTAGCAGCTAATGCAGCACATGAAACAAAAAACAAAAACTGAGCTGATTCATCAGATAGCCAGAGACGAAGTAGTAAACTGTTTGCTCACAAACACGCAGCAACAGCTTTAGTAACAAAAAGTGACAAAAAAATGTATTCAGGTTTGATATAACCTAAGAAAACTTTTGAATTCTACTTTCCACTTATCTGCCTCTGAATATACTCAAGTGAGTCCTGCTCACTTGAAAAGGTAGTTTCACTGTTTTTCCCAAATCTTTTTGTCTCTGTTCCGTATTCCCTTTTCATTTTCTCTGTTAGAATTTCTTCAGACTGCTCCAGACATGAGATTTAAGGGTATTTTCTCCTCCTTTCATCCCCCACCGCTGGGTTTATGGTTTGCAAATAAGCCATGCATGTGTTTCCATGTATACCTACCTACTGTGAGCCAGTGGGGCACTGCTACAATAGGCCAGTATTGGCTCTCTTGCTGGGCAAAAAGCCTGCAAGGATGATGACTAAATGGACCAGGTTTTGCTTTGTGCCTCATCACTACTCACCCTCTTTCTCTGTGCACTCATCTGTGCATGTATACAAGTATATGCTCATGTAGAATGCGTGTATATGGCTGCTTGTATTCTATGAGTGACTGATCACTGTTAGAATTGCATTACATACTGGAAGAGCAGCCCAGATCTCCTTTAACTGGAAACCCGCATCTTTTTCATTACCAGGGAATTGCCATGTAGAGCTATTTTGTCTTACATTTCCCCCAATGTGACCGATCACCCTGCAGGTGAATCTCTGTCGGACAGTTTGTCTATCATGTATGAAGCCTGACAAAGAAAAAGGTCAGCTTCATCATCTCAGTGCATGTGAATGTCAGATTGTCTGCTTTGGAAAGTTGCTGGCTGTGTGGAGTTTCTGTAGCTGTTTGATCCAACAAATAGTACTTGAGCTGATGAAAGCTGTCCCCCATGTTTTCTAACATCCTGAAGTCCTCCACTTGTGATAAATGTTTATCGCTCACCAGAAGCGGAAAGATACTTTATACATGCCAGAGCGTCTCCTCATTTGACTCCATTTTAGAGATCTTGGTCCAGTTACGGAAGAAGCATAGTGGTCAATCTTGGTATAGAAGTTGCACCATTCAACCCCCAAAATGAAACATTCCTCATTAGCCCCCTTCAGCCAAGCACTCCTTTTTGGTAATCTGACAACAATTCAATGTGTCAGCTTCATGTTTTAATGCAAACTCTGGTTTATAAAGTCACAACAGCAATCTTACAAGGCCAGGCCTACTAACATTTTCATGTTACTTCCAACATGGCACAAGTCTGAACTGCCTCCAGTCACAGTAACAAACAGACACACACAAGCAACAATACTTTCGAGAAGTGATTTGAGGAAGACTTTTTCTGCATTTCAGCACCAATATTCCAATAGTGGGCTGCACAGTGACTCAGTGGTTAGCATCACCTCGCAAGTAGAAGATCCCTGGTTCGTCTGGGATCTTTCTGCACGGAGTTTGCATGTTCTGTGCATGTGTGGGTTTTCTCCGGGTACTCTGGCTTCCTCCCACAGTCCAAAAACATGCTGAGGTTAACTGATAATTCTAAATTGTCCGTAGGTGTAAATGTGAGTGTTCTTATTTGTCTGTATATGTAGCCCTACAATATACTGGCGACCTGTCCAGGGAGTCCCGTGCTTTAGCCCAAACTCAGCTGGGATAGACTCCAGCCCCCCGCAACTCTAATAAAGATTAAATGGTGTATAGATAATGGATGGATGGATATTCCAGTAGTCCAAAAACATGGCATGCAAATTTGCAAATATGGAACAACAGAACAGGCAACTTCACTAATTACTTATAATTATAAACTATCCCCAACATGGAGACAGAATCAGTCTTTGTCAGGCTTTAAGGACAAGGTACACTGTGTAGTTTTGTTCTTTTCAGACAGGTGAGCTGTTACACAAAGTTACAGTTTATAAGCTACAGTTAAAGCATTTGTTACATAACAGTTGTGTTCAGGTTCAGACCTGGCCTCCATCACAGCTGTCGAGATTTATTTTATTTTACTGTGGTTAATGTAGTAGTTAGATTATCATCACACATGGACAGAAATTTCAGTGATCTGGCAAATCTTAAATATACTAGACAATTAATTATTTGGAAAATTTGATATGGTCATGTTTAGGTTTAGTCTGTTGTTTATTATTGCTTTAAAATATGTTATCCATAACTTGGTGTTCAATATTGCATGAATGACAAATAATGTGTGCGTACTGTAGTTCTCTCCATCATTGTGTTGGGTTTGTCTGGATGAAACTATTAAGAACATTAACAGAAAAATGACCTATGTCTGAATGATAGAATGCCATCATTTTATTAATATAGTACATATCCATTTCTGAATAATGAATATTAACTTGGAATCTGTGGTTCAGCTTTTGGCATAAGCATAAAATTTCTGCTCCAACAATAGTGTAATGTTCTATATGTGCTCTATAGAGAGTAGTTCCATATTATGAACATACAGTAATAAAAGATAGATTTGGTTTATTATGTTTTTAGGAGAATTGTGCTTAGTAGGTTGTCAGGGTATAACAAACGACTGTAATAAAGGACTATCTGTATGATGGGATTCAGTTTTCCACACATCTGCATTTCAAAGCTCTTATGAGACAATATGTGAGGCAATGTGACAAATACATTCCATAGAGCGCAAGATGAGATGAACACACACAAAAGAAGAAAAACAGAAAAGTTCTTCCTGCAGCATCTAAAAAGTTATACCAGACAGTATCAGAAAGTCACTCTTTAGAAGTACTTTCACTCTGTAGATATGGCGTTGAGCGTCAAAGGCTTGCATGCTTCCAAATAGTTGTTATTTTAGTGCTGTCATAACTAATGCAATCCTGCTGACAGTCTGCTCCACAGCACTTCACACATTGGAAATCAACTTTCTTAAAGCATTTGTAGGGCGATGGCACAGCAGTGTTATTGGTAGCTGTCCAGAACAGAAAGTGCCGCAGAGCCTTTCCTACACTGTGCCCGAGGAGTGGTTTCTGTTTCAGTGTAAGTACGCTGAGTGCCAATGGATATGGATGAGGTAATTAGAGGAGGTTTGTAGAGGAGAGAGGCAGGCATATTTTATCCCGGAGCAAATGTGTTTGGCAAGTCTCTCAGGATGTTAATCTTTGATCATGACGTGCATCCTTAATTGGAATGCTTAGAGCTGAACAGAATTTATATTTGGCACATATGGGAAGTATGCAGGACATGACATACCAGGTGCAGACTGGGCATCGTGATGTTTGGAAATTTTCCTGGTGAGTCGGTCTCAGGAGAACCGGTTCTTTTTTTACCCTAACCATGGTGTTCAATCAATCAATCACACTTCATTTATGTAGCACTTTTTATACAAATAAAATACAACACAAAGTATTTTACAGATAACAGAAAAGAAAAAAAGGCATAAAACAATACAAACAACCCCCAGCCCTATCCCAGATAGGACTCTAAAACACAGGGATTGAGGAACTGAGGAAATGTTATCTTATGTAACACATACAATGAGGAAACACCAGATGAGATCAAGTGAAATAAAATATGATAGATAAATTAATAAAGTAAGATAAAATGAAAAAAAAATCCATTATTGAAATAGAGATAGATAGAAATAGAAGGAAGCATGCAAAAATTGATTGTAAAAACAAACTAAGAAATGATAAAAATGAAGCTATATACTGTACAATAATTAGACTAAAATAGGTGAATAAACAGAGAAGCCTCAGGAGGATTGTAATGTGCTTCAGCCATAGCAGTGATGCTTCAGGCCTTGTCGTAGTGGAGCATCTTCTTTTATAAATGACATTGTTATGACTTGAATGCAGTATTGTGCTGTGGATCTAAGACGGCATTTAACTTGATGTTGAACAAGCTGCTTTCTGTAGGTTTAGAAGCCTCTGAACATATCAGTCTAGATGAGTTCATAATGTTGCCAATGGCTTCAGATGGAGTCTTATGGTCCTAAACCTTCAGTGATCAATTTATTGACCCAACTGTTTTTCTTTCTCTGTACAGAAATATGATTTACTTTCCAAATCAGCACTATAATGCCCATGTTGTGCCATTAGCCCTACAAGGCTTTCTCCTGTTCAGTTGCTGTAAACTCTAAAAAGACCACGTCTGTGCACACGCCTTTAATGTTCCATGCACTAAACAGAGGTTTAACTGATACAGTTCAAGATTATAGTTACTTAGAAATGTGGTCAGGCAGAGTACTATAATTACAATGTTCTCAGGTCTCTCTTGCAAAGGTGGCCCAGATCCTAATGAGACTTCCTGAATAAATAACTAATTAACTATGTTAGACCATGAAGCCAACCCCCATAAATTCCTTCTTCGTTGTTTCTGTAATCTGAGCTAATGATAAAACATTTTTTGTTACACATTGATCCTGACATTAACTTTTCATCATTTTCTAAGTCTCATTGAAGCATTTATTAACTCATTAACTCTCTACTTCACTTTACACAATGTGTGTAGCTGTAGCTGGAGTCATTTTCAAAGCAGCAGTGACAATATTTTGAGAAAATCTAACTCCTTCTTAAATGACACTTTCTGGATTCAAGCTTAACGCAGTAGAACAGTAAAATCCCTTTGAATTTCTCTATGGATGTTGCACTCTGAACCCAGAATCGACACAGTCTATAGGCAAATAGATTTCCCTGAGCAGGCTTGTAGCACAGCTCAACCTCTGTATTTACAGAGGGACTAAGGCAACCTGCTATAAAGCCATGATTACATTTTGGTGCCTTCTATTCAGAATATCAGTCTTGGGCTGCTGATTGTGCAAAACATGCATTGAAACTGCTCAATAACAGGATGGGAATAACTAATATAACTTTCCTGTCATAGGTTTGCCTTGTAACATTTTGTATCTTCTGTTACTACAGTGACAAGCGCACTGGTGTGTGCACGAGTGTGTGTTAGAAGCAGTGAAATGGGCGCCCCAGTAGCTCAACTGGTTGAGCGGGTTGTAGTCCCCTACGCAGTGGCCATGGTTCAAGTCTGACCCACGGCCATTAGCTGCAGGTTCTTCCCCCACTCTTCTCCCCATGTGTCCTGTCCCTCTCCACTGTCCTGCAATAAAGGCTTAAAAAAAAAAAAAAAATCATAAAAAAAAAAAAAAAAAAAAAAAAGAAGCGTCAGTGAAATGAGGGCAATGTGCTGCAACATGCTGTAAGTGCCTCATCGGCAGGGCGGGATAACAGGAGAGCTCAGATCAGCGAGGTAGGATGGAGAAAGACCAGCATCAGGAAGATGAACATGAGAGGCTGGGCTGCTGATCTGTGCTGACCAGAGTTCAACCAGGGACGGCCAGAAAGGGAGGGCATGATGCTGAGATGAAGGGAGAATTGTGCTAAATGGACTGGTTCTGTCACTTACAGTAAGATGAGCTGAGATGTGAGGTCTGGGCCCTCTCACTGAGAATGAATGTTGCATGAAAATAACCAACCCCCATACAAACACACATAAACAATGACTTAAGAAACATGCCTCCTCTCTGTGAGGATAATTGTTACGCAGAGACAAATATTTAGCAGCCAGGGACTTTTCTGTTCCTGCAGGAGTTGCATGCGTTAATACTAAACCTCTGTTTCTTTATTGTGCTTTTTTTGTCCACATCTGTGTGACTTTCGTTGTGTATTTCTGTATGCTGGTGCTACTGCTCAGGCATGTGCAACCATGCATGTACCTGTACAAGTGTCTTTTCCTGTCTGCCCGAGTACATCTTGATTTGAACATTTTCTCTATGTCAGAAAATGCTTTAGAACTACAATTGCATGCAATGATTTCAGGCTAAAGGAATAATTTTCCTTAGGCTTTTTAATGAGGGATCTTTGCACCTTCTAAGCATTTTATTAAAGCTGTACCTTTGTTGACAATAGTCTTTTTCATCAAGACAAATAATAGGGAAACAATTCATATGGCAAATGTACTGCTTTGGTTTTCATGACTGAACAAATTATTCTTTTGTCCCAGTTCTGCAGTGCAGAATAAAAGATACAAGGCAGGGAAGGGAGCGAGTGCTTGATCTAATTCTGTACATTTACATACACAGTTTAGTAAGCATGTTATTATTGTTGACTTGGCAAAACAAAATGATCATCTGATGTGATCAACAAAGGAAAGATTAGATGGACGAATGGTTCAGTCAGTCCTGCAACGAGAACAAACAAGCTGCATGCTAATCATACCATCGGTGAGGTTTTCAGCCTCAGGAATGCAGGTCTGACAACTGATTGGTGATCTGCCAGTACTGAATTTGCACTGACCTAGAGATGAACAGGAGAGATATCCAACAGCAAGTAACAGCTTGGAACAAAAAGGTATTTTCTGAACACGTGTAGTTAAAGAAATAGTTTTGGAAAATGTCTTTATTGACTTTGGAATGAAGAGTTACATTAGAAGATCAGTACAATGCTCATCAGTGGCATATCTAGGAAATAGGAAATCTTATGTGGTCAAAGGGTGGGAGGGCAATATGTGGGGGTCTTAATATAAAAATACAGTTCTACTTCCGTAAGTAAAATGATTCCTTTCTCAGCTCCTCATCTTGTCTCTCTATGGATTTGTCCTTGTCTGTCTGTCCTGGTCTCGCTTTCCTTCTCTCTTCTTCATTTCCATTTCTCTCTGTATCTTCCTCTCATCCAGTTCAGCGTTTCCTTAACAACAAAACCTGAAAATATCAGTCCTTGTGAAATTACTTTTGTTTTTTTTTTTTGTTTGTACTGCAGGCCAGTCCAACTACTGACCTACAGCAGTCGAGTTGTTAAAGAGTATCACAGAAACAAAAACACAAAAAACTGCATGATAAATCCAGTTATAACAGTACATTCACAGAAATTAGTTAGAAAGAAATGCAAGCAAAGAAACAAACCTAAAAAAAGATTTTAAAAAAGTACATATATATTTATTTTATACACATTCATACATACAATAAAATATTAAATATTACCTCTTTTACCTTAATTATTTTTACTTATTTTTTCATAATGTAACAATTAATTTTACTGAAACTACTAACTCAACGTTGTTTGAGGGAGAAAACTATAATAATCCTCCCTAAGGAACACCTGCATCCTCCTATGAGATACCACTAATGGCTGCATCACATCTCAGCTAACAATGGAATGATACTAACTGGTAGAAAGCAGGAAAAAGTTAGCAGGAGGTTCTTTTCACAGGTTGCAGTTCCTGGAGATTGGATGAATCGTGTGCAAAGAGATATGGACATATCTGTGCACCAACTAATGGGAGAACTAAGTCTAAACCACGGTTATAATGTGACTAGCCAATCATATTTCAATATTTGAATTTTATGTTTGTGTTCTATAACCAATCACATTTCACCATACTGAACAAAATGTTCTGTTCATAGCAGACTGGATCCTTTTCTGGGAGGCTGTTCCAAATAGAAAAGGTCCTTGTACAAGATTCTTTTGAGACACTGATATTTAGAAAATAAACAGCTTAATTGGAGAAAAGTAGTTTGTCTTCTATCTCAAAAAACAAAAAACGCTCAACAAAGCAAACTCCCCAAAAACCATCTGTATGTGTTCCAAAATGCCCAACTACTCCTTTAATAAGCATCCTTTATGGAGAGACATAACCTGAATGTAAGAGACATCGTAAAGGGAAGACCCAGGCAAACTTCTGGCTGAATCAGAGGAAGTTCAGTGAAGCATAACATCAAATCAAACTGTTTTCATAGATTTCACAGATTCAGTAAATATCTATTCTTTGTTGTTGTCATTTTGTTTTGTTTTTGTATTGACCTATTTTTTATTATTATGTAGTTTCGTCTTTTTAGGTCATTGTTGAATATTTAAATGAGATGGTTCTTGAGAATTGTAGACTATAACTGACAGAAAAGAGAGGCCTGGTAATTATTATAATATGATGCTCTAAGTACAGCGAAAAAGCTCATCATTAGGTTTTAGTACTGACCATTATTGATTCAGCTGCCCACATAGAGCGACATATGCTGAAGTGGAGCAGGCAACAAACAAAACATTATTTTGAATAGCAAACAGGTATAAACAGATGATTAGCATAAGGTTCAAAAGCAAAGAACAACTAACACTGGATCGGATACTTGTCTGGAGGACGACAAGAGGCCTCTGAAGTTGTTCATAGAAATACACACAAACAGCTTTTTTTCCTCCTCCTTGCCTCTTGTCATTTTGAGCCCAAATTGACCAGGCTTTTTTTCTGCGTTTGGACACATTTTCTGCATAAATGCAAAATTTTCATTTCCATATCAATGACAGAGAAGGTGCAGCACATTGTTCACATTAGATTTTGCTGTATTGCTGAATCTATGAATGACGTGTGATTGCTGGCACACTGCTCATTATGATGATGCCTGATAGGAAGCTTGGTGAAATAATGAGCTGTGTGTTGCCCAGACTGGATTGACCTTTGTGTCCAGAAATAAGATGAAAGATGATGGATGTGTGTTTCTGAGTGTTTGTGTAGGCTTCCGTAAGTATGTGGACGGTTACACATGATTTGCTCTTCTGGCTCTGTGTGTCCTGTCTCCACTTTAATTTGAGTAGGTTTATTGCAACAACAACACACACACAAAAACTGCCTTTGTAACACACCCTGCCCAAATTGCGACTAATTGGATGTGTCTGTTTCTTGGACAGCTGTCGGTCCAGCTGCCTGCTGCTTGTGTGTCATTTAAAACATTAGTTGAAGCACAAAAGAGTTGACATGTGACTCAGAGTTGATTGAGAGTTGCAGTTTAGATTGAGGTGGATTTTTGTCAAAATGAGAAGTTAAAAGGTGACTAAATTTGACAGAAAAAATATCAAATGTTTGCCAGAAACCAACAGTTGGGTACATCGTGAAAAAAAAACTAATTTCATCTTTCAATCTGACTGCTAAACATGCAGTCACTGATGGGCCAGTTGACAGATTTAAAACTGAATGAACATGAATTTCCTCTTGCTGGAAAACAAAATTGGAAGAAATTTCAAGACCCTTAACAAAGGATCACCTGGCTACCTCTGTGTGGAAGGTGTTGCACATAGAAATGAAGTGAATTATCAGCTGCGTCACCAGCTGCAAAAATACTATGAAAACTGTGAAAACCGCCTCATCTTTGTAGCATTAACAGTCAGGTCTTGTAGCTAAAACAGAGTGACAGACTGTTAAATATTCAGTACTTCTGGCCGTTCTGTATGATTCATCGGTATTTTCTGTAGGCAGTCACATCTCCTCATCTCAAGCCACTAATACAGTCACACCAAGTAAGGCTTTGTGTTTATTCTGTTTAAGCAGGATTTGTAAAGCGCACCGGGATGAGTAGCCCTTGGTTGTGTGTAAGTGTGTTATCCAGCAGATCACAGAGGTTTGTAGATAACTGGACAAATACACACAGAGAGAGAGAGAGAAAGCATCAGTCAGAGGTGGTGGATGTGAGAGGGAGACACACAAGAATGGCGGGAATGTGAGCAAATAAATTGGACTGAGACCTCTGGTGAAACACAGGTACAACTCCTGATAACACACCTTCCCTTTTTCCCGTCTTTTCACTCAGTGAGGTCACACCACGCAGTGCATACAAACAAAAGAACGGATGAATACTCAAACTCTAACCACAACGTTAGCTCAACCCACGGAGCCACGATAGCCACGTTGATGGGGAAATACACCAGAATGAAATAAACCAGAATTATCCTGTAACTCAGACACAGTGAGGCGGCTGCTATCACATTCTTGATAAGCATTTTTTTTAATCCGTGGATTCCTGAAGGGTTAGCAGGCACAGCTTATCACGCTGCTGACGCAATGCCATCCTGCTGCCTAATAAAGACACTCTGTCTAGTCTGACCAGACTGGTTGGGTCGTGTTTTCTAGTCTGGCCTGATGAGATAAAGGAACAGCAGAAATTAACTCGGATGCCTGTTTCAGTTTTGAATATTGAACTCACCATATTGTAGCTTTTCTGTTAGTGTGACAGATTTATAGCTTTTTTTTCTTTCCTTGTGAGACTCAAGAACATTTAAAAGCATATGTCACAAATCGTTCCTCTTTGCTACCACATACAGACAAACCTATAAAGAGGAATGCACTTGAGCTACATGTTCCAAGTCGTTAGTGGTGTGAACAGGCCACTGTTAAAGATTTATCCCTGTTGGGGAGAAACAAACAGGATATGGTACATTTTCTGCTGCACTAGCTCATAAACAACTCCTGATCCATATGGTAGCATTTAAGGAGACACTGAGGTGGCCTGAACAAGGTGTGTGATCGTTGGATGCAGGTTTGTGTACTGCACATTTGGATATTTTCCCATTTAGCTAAGCAGTTCCATTGAATGAAGCTGAATAAATTCCATAGCCCTCCTATTCTCCTCACATATTACCAACACATTTTACCCTTGGGGTCAATTTGATCCCAGGGATATTTGCCTCTAGAAAATGATTTCCATAAAGTTTTTGACCAAGTTTTTGTGTCAGGCACTTTGTTTATTTATTGAATACATAAAGAACCCCTTGATAATGTAATCCGAGTTGTCCTCTAGCGCCACCATCAGGCCAAATTTTTAAATTAGAATTAATGTATCTTGAAAAGTTTTCAAATAAATCTTATCAAATTTACTGACAATATTAATGACCACAAGAGTATGAACCACATTAGTTTTGGTGATGATACGACCTTTCCTGTAGCGCCATCATCAGGTCAGACTTTCAATTTTAGAGTTAGTGTATCTTGAAAATCTTTCATCCAAATATTTTCTAATTTCAGGTGACTCTCACAAATGGACCATATTGACTGATGTTGATGACCCCCTTTTCCTCTCATTAACATATTTATTTATGGCACAGAATAAAACTTAGAATGTCTTCAGAGACATGGTGGCTGGAAGTATTGCCTTTCCAGTCTCAGCATTCTAAAGGCTTGCTGTTGCTTCACCTTTTGATTTGTAAACTTCTGCCAAAGTGAGCAAGTCAGTGTTGCCTTCAAGTCAACTACATCCAAATCTTTCCAGTTGTCCCCATACACATGCTTCCTCTCTAAATTTGTCATCCCAAGAACAATATTTTCAAGCAAAGGTGTTCTGAAGAGCTATAATGATGACTTGATGTCTTCAACGTGGCTGATATCTGGTGGGGCCTGGAACCATTTTGATAATATTGGTAGCACTAAGTCTACCCTGTAGTTGAAGTGGGGAAAGGAACCATATTATCTTTCCATTTTTCCATGGGATTGTGTCTGCTGGTGGTTGAGAGACAACATGCGGGTCAACACTGACATTCTCATCAGATGAGAATACCTCAAAATTAGGGTCCTCCTCAACACAATCCTCCGTCTCAGACACATTCTCCTCTATGTCACTTTGACTGTCAAAGAGTTGTTCCAAAACATCATTGACAGTAAACCGTTCCCCACAGGACATTTTCCGGTGGAGAGCATGCAAATTCCAGTAAACACAGAGCACAATGAGGAATGATTTGGATAGAGGGCTGCCCTGCAAGCTTTTAGATGCTTGCTCCTGTCTTATTTTGCATGGACTACCAATGTCCTTGCAGGACTACCTCGTCCTCCACAGTGAGGGAAATATCGGTTCTACCTGGGCAGATGTGAGTACAGTAGGTCACATACACACACACCTCCAAGCCCATGGTGTGGGAAAGTTCTCATGAGAATATTGTTTTCACCTCCCCCATGTCACGTTAGCACCAAAAATTGAAAATTATGGTCCCTCTACTCACTTCGACAACAAAGTAGACGTGATGCTAATAGTGCGTCACAGACACACAGTCAATCATGTTGAAGACATAAAGTCATTATTCAAGCTCTTCATATAACTATCAATTGAAAATATTGACCTTGAGATGATAATTTTAGAGGCATGTGGCAAGGAAAGCCTAGGATGTAATCACCTTGCAAGATTACATTGGTTTCCTTCCTTTTGGCAGGATTTTACAAATCAGGATGTTTCCCACACACGAGAAGTAGCAAAGTTCTCGTGAAAATAGTTGTTTTCAACACGCCCCAACTCAAAAGTATGAACTCTGCACCTGCAGGTGTGGGGATGTTAGGTCACAGACACAGACAGAGAGGTTTTACAGCTAAAACAGTTTGGGGTGAAACTGACCCCAGAGGAACACTGATGTGTGCAAAATGTGTTCAGCAAATTGAAAAAATATCATCATGATAATTTTATGCTTCAACAATTGTCCCCATCAAATTAGGAAAAGTCATGAAATATGAGGCAAAAAAATAAATAAAATCAACTATCCTTTTTTGAATGCTAAACATTGAATGGGGTCAAATTGACCCCAAGGATAATAGGAGGGATAGTTTGCTAGTTATCCCACCAAGCAATTTGACACTATTTGCCATTTAGGATACAGCCACATAATTGTAGCTGTCTCTACTAAATTTAGGCCCCACATGTGCGAAAAATGAAATGTTTAGTAGATGTTGAAATCTTAAACTGCTGAGGATAACATCTGGAGGACATAACAATAATGCATTTCTATTTCAAACACAGAAAACACACAGACAAACGTGCTAGATCACAATATTTTAAAGTATTGGCACTCTAGTAGCTGAATAGGGACAACTTCCATCATGCATTCTGCTTATCAGAATCAGTGCTCCTCTTGCATGTCTTTTGTTGTTTCTTTAATGGATGCCATGTGGTAACAGCTAAACATGACAGATTAAAAAAAAAAAAAAAAAAAATCTGCTTCACAAATGAGGAAAAAATACATTCAGCATTTGTCAGAGACGTCATACACTGCATGCATTTTGATAATTGACACTGAATGTAAACATAAAATGTGTTTGTTTCCTCCGCAAGGCATGTCTGGCATGTCTGGCAACCCCAATGGTATTATCTCATCATCGTAGCTGATTATGAAATTGTGAATTACTCTTACTTGACTTTCACACAAGTCACGTGGCACGCTCATAAATATCTTAATGAACTACAGATTTCTGGCTCCCATGACTGAATTTCTTCATGTTGTCAGTTTTGCATACTGTGCATTTTCAAACAGATGGTGCTACAAGCAAGTGACGATCATCACAACACGTTCTGGTGTCAAGACAAAAAAGATAATGACATGATGTATTGCTGGTCCCCTAGATAGACCTGTTAGTCATGCTATACTGAAATCTTTTCACTCTTATCTTAAACAAGAACATTGTTTTTCTTTATTTATCTTGGTTATTGATAATACATGAAAGCAATAAAACATGTTACATTTAATAATGACTCCAACAACAAAGAATTGCAAAGAAAACATTGCCTGTATGTGCTGTTTTTAGTTCATCTTGGACAGTGTGCGTTTAACTGATGCATCCTTTTACAGGACTGTTCAAATTCTCTTTGTGCATGTAACAACGTGCATCAAAATCTGTTTTCCCAGAAGATGACGGCTCAAAAAGATACGCTTTTCTTTTCATATTGCAGAGCAGCACTTAAAGAGGTACACAGTATATATGGCCACATAAATGTGTGCTTTCCCTGCACTTCTATATGTCTTTAAAAGCCCCACTGCACACACAAAAACAAACACATAAAATCATTACACTCGCACAGTTCTCTCCCTCGAAGATATTACAAGCCTCGTGTGAGAAGCTGCTTCTTTCTGAAGCTCTCGTACGATCAAACTCAGCTTTTTCTGTGGCATCCTCGGGCGATCGCTAATTTGGCCTGCTTTGTTTAGAGCGGTGAGTCGTGTGTCTCTGGAATACAGGCTCCCCTCAGTCTCTGTGTTGTGAATGTTCGCCCAACAAACTGTCGAGTGCCACGGTAAAGAGTTTCCCCCTCGGAGCAAGAGCAGGGTCAAAGCAGCACCTTCAAATAATATTTCTGGTGGTTTGCAAAACATGGAGAGGCAGTGGGGAGAAGTGAGAGAGAGCAGTCATCTCAGTGCTGCAGCCCCCAGAGACACAGTCCCTCCTCTCTCCTCACATTCACACATGTACGCAAACTCAAGCACATGGTTCACACACATGTATGTCTATACATATATACACACACACACACACACACACACACACACACACACAGAGGTTCTCCTTTAACAGGCAGTCAGTCTGTTTTCTCTGGCAGACAACTTGCCTGTGATGTCGTCCTAGCCCAGTGTTTTGTGTGTCATTATACAAAAAAGGTTACGACAGCAGGAACATTTTCTGTAATGCCTAAAATGCAGAGGTTTATCCAAGAACACACAAGACAAGGTTGTATGCACTGAATCCATATGTATCACTCGGTGGTAAACCAAAGGCAGTGACATACGAGGTTTCAGTTTATATTTTCACAAATTAAATGCAGCAACGTGTCAATGCAACATGTAACCATGCACCGTGCATGTGTCTGAATGTGAGTGTGTATGCCAGGGACAGTTGGAAATCATTAGTTCATTAGCAGCACTCAGATGATTGCCTAACCTGATGGTTTTGCGCAGAATATTTTGTTCTAGAGAAGAGAACAGAAGTCAAAACCTACTCTCTCAGTGTCAGATTCTCTGCATCTCAGTTTTTCTGCTTGGCAGAGCCCAGAGGTCGAAGCTAACCACGATAAAGTAAATTAATCAACCACAACAGAAATTATGTGGTGACTCATGGTGAGTCACAACATTATTTAGAAATTAGAAAGGGGAGCACAGAAATTAAAGTCATAAAAGACTTTTGGGAGGTTGTTGTATTTTTTTCCTAAGAGAGACGTCCAGCGGTGCGCCACAGACACTGGCGCCTCTAAATTAAAATACATCACTTCTTTCAGTTTGGTTCGTCATACAAAATGTAGCAAAGGTTAAAGTCAGAGCAAACAAGTCAGATTTAATTAAAATTCTTTGTACATTATTGGATTGTTTACTTATAAGTGGACATGAATTATCAAACAGCACAATGCAGACTTGAGGAGGACTGTTCACATCCTGCAAAATCTTCCTCACAGATCCTGTAAGATCAGGAGAACATTGGATTAGGGCTGATTGAATGAATAGAACCTTTGTCTAGTTCTTTACAAATGTAAATGTTCTCACCTCGTTCAGTGATATAACTCTTCTAATGATCTACTCATTAAAAGTCAAGTGTGGTTTTATACAACAGGTGTCACAATTGATTGACAAAGCACCAGTTAGATAAAGCTCCTCCTTTTACTTACATCTCCATCCTCTTGTCAGTTATGCTCTTTTTCAGCACTTTCAGGCTACAACTACATACAGCAAACCCACCTGTCTAATCACTGGTTTACTGTTCAACCTGACAATTTTAAGTTTTGGATGGTGTTTCTTGATATGAGGGCCTTAAAGAGAGTTTAATGTAAAAACTCCTGGTGTTTTACTTGCATAAATGACAATTTATTTGATTATTCATCAAGGAATACTGTACAATATGCACACAAACTGTACACTGTAAGACATTTTCCTGTAGCTAATATCTGGCATTTGTACAGTGTAATGATTGTAAATTACTTTAACAGTTAATTCCTGTATAATTGATTACTCTACAGAGGAATATGAGATTTATAGTTACATAACTAGACTTTTGAGAAATTTACTGTTTTTATATTATGCTGCCACTGTTGTCAACATTAACTGTGACTGCAGTTTTGTGGATGGTTTGTGTTCTGTAGTGTCTGTTTTTTTTGTCATTTTGTGTGTGGTTTTTGTTTTGTGTGCGTTTTGTGTTGTTTTGTGTCTAATTTATGTCGTTTTATGTCTGCTGTCTGTTGTTTTGAGTCTCATTTTTGTTGTTTGTTGTCAGATTACATCAACTTTGTCTTGTTTGTATTTCTTTGAGTCTTGTTTTTGCCGTTTCGTGTCTTCCTTTTGGTTGTGTTGTGTTGAGCATTTGTTGTTTTGTCTCTCATTTTTGTCATTTTGTGTCTAGTCTGTCGTTTTTTTGTCTCATTTTTCCTTTTGTGTCTCGTTCATGTTGTTTCATGTAAGTCAGGGACAGTTTTGTCTCCTTTCTGATGTTAAGTGTTGTTTTTGTCACACGGTGTCTCATTTTGCTTTTGTGTCTCGTTTGTGACTTCTTGTGTTGAGTTTTTCTTATTTGGCATCATACTTTTTTGCTCAGTTCACACCATCACTTTTTACAGCAGCTTACTCTTAATGATTGTTCTTGCTGTCGTTCTTAAAAAGCATCAGATTTTACAGTTAATAGCCATACATTGATAAAATTATATGCTACTGTTTTATTAATGCATTTATTTATTACAGTGTAGATGGGTGTCAAATTAATGGAAGATATACCATAAAGTGCCTTAGTAAGTTATTGGGCCGTCAGCTCCTTGGCATTGATTCAAGAAGTCTCTTAAACTCTACTGGAAGGATGGAGCTCACTTCTTCCAAAGGATATTCCCTCATTTGCTGTTTTGATGATGGTGGTAGAGATTCAGTGACTGCGGAGGCCACAATATGTGATTCATACTATTTTCATCAAACCACAATGGTGACCCCATGTGCCCTACGAATGGAGGATAGAGTTGACCACTCAGAACAAATTAATTTGACGGAGACTCTTCCCTCAGTATAAGAGAGCAACTGGATCTCCAGGTGTCAAGGGTTCAAGTTTTTTTGTTAGTTTTTCCTCCAGTCTGTAGTTGAGTGACTACCATACTATTAAAATCAAACAACTTGGACCAGTGCATTCGTAGTGTGTTTCTGTGAGCCTTTATCTTCACAATCTAATGAAAACTGACTTTACAGTATGTCCTGTTGCATTTAGACATTACACCATGTGCACAGGAGACATTACACAAGTTTGCAGGAACATTTTTTGAAGAAGTCCTGTCATCCACGCCGACAGGTCAGAACATAAAGCGGAACGTCTACATATGATGACAGTATAAATACATACCAGGATGCATAAGTGTAAACCTGTAAGCAACTACGCACTGATGACCTGATGAAAGCCAAACTGAAGCACACACACACACACACACACTCACATCCAGCTCTCTCTTCAAACACTTCCCAATGACAGATGACACTGTTACAACACTTCCTCAGCACAACTGGAGGAGTGTGTCTGGAAAACGTCTGTTAGGGAACAGGACAAAGAATGTTACTATAACGGCTGCCTTTTCCACATGTGATTTGCAGTGTGTTAGCAGTGATGTACAGCTGGAGCTGAGCCCTGCGGGACTCAGGATACCACAAATCACGTAAATGTGATATGTAAAGAACCACATCACAGCTCAGTAACTATTATCTTCTTATTGCAAGTTGGCAACTGATGTGTAAGTATTCAACAAAGGCAAAAGAACAGTGGACGTGGCAACATCCTTTAACCAGTCAAATCTGGCCTGTGTTTGTCAATTTGTTTGTCACTTGGGATTGTAATAAAATGTGAAATTGAGTAAAGAAAAGCCAAAACCGAACTATTTGGCCTCCTGTGTAAACTGTTCTTCCTCTGACAGCCAAACCAGCTTGAATACCAGTGAACAATCCTTACTGGCAAATGTCCACTGTCCATTGTGATGGAATGACTAAAACATAAGATTTATGCCCCGATTGCACTTGACTGACTGCACTGATCCATGTTGTGTAACACCGCTGTAAGTGGAAACACTGTTCCTACGTTACATCATAACACAAATTACCAATGAAAGGGACAAAGAAGAGACCTCACACATTTTGAATGCATTTATATTCAAAACAAACTCCGTCCGATCTATTGGACAGATGTTTTTGACTTGTTTTTCAGCGAATCAGAGATATTACAGCATTTGTAGTGCTTTTTGGTTTTAAAGCTAGAATTTATTTCACTCGGACGAATTAATAATGCTACAGATTGAGATGACAGACTTGGAATAGCTTTATGTGATTGCAGTGCATCCTTTTTAAATCCTCTCATAAAATGTAGGGCAAACAGGTGAAGGCTGCTAACTTTGTCCTGCTCCAGTCTGCCATAAAGGAGGCAGCGGATGATGTGATTTAGAATTTTAATCCTGGAAAAAAAACATGGGTAGCAAGATGATTACTCCCAAAGCAAAAAAATAAAAAGAAATAAATATACTCTTTGTTGGACTGTGCTTTTCGTTTTATGGCATATCCATGAAAATGACTTGGGCAGTAATCTCATGCCACATGGGTAAAGGAAAGTGAAATCTAGCATCCTGCCAGCATAGGTCTCTACATAGTAATGCGTCTTTGATATGTGAGCTCTGAGTGACCTCTGAGTGATAAATGATATTGTTTAAAGCTGAGTGGTGCCAGTGTGATATCCATTTTTGGTCTCCTGTCATATTTAAAGTGCACTGTGCTTTCAAAATGCATTACAGGATTACTGTAGTTAATTCTCATAATGGGCTCCTCCATCTTCCAGAACAAGCCAGGAAATCTTCATATAAACATGGCATCCATCCATTGCGAACTGAGTCACATCCAGGGCAGACCGCAGCCTGCAGAGTGAACAGCAACACGGAGGGGGGAGAGAGCTGAAACGTGACGGAGGAGTCACCGGAGCGGCACAAAAAAAGGGATAGTGTCTAGTGGGAGGGGAGAGACAGAGGGAGAGAGGGTGAGAGAGAGACTATGCGGAGGATAAGGCAGTGGCCTAGATGTGTGAAACGCCAGGGGTTGCTTTTTTGGTTCACTGGTTGACTACCAGGGGCAACTCAATAGTCAGCCAAATGTAATGGGGAAGTTCTGAACCACAAAACTACAAAGAAAAGTTGCGCAGGCCACAGTTTAGCAGCTTTGAAATGATATGCAAACTTTGTCTTTTTGGGAGGCAGACATCCCTGACCAGTGTTTTCCTCCTGAGAGCCGCGCACAAGGCAACATGCACTGTCATGGGAATATGTTGGTGGAACATGTAGACTGAGACACTCACAGAGAGGCTAAAAAATCTATTATTCTCCCGGACGGTCAGCGCAGCCTTCCGCTTGACTGATAACGATGGTCTTGGAGGCAGACAGCGACAGAGGTTCATCAAGAAGCGCTCATGAAAAATATCCCCGGGCAGCGTTGGAGCGCAACGGCTACGTGAAGACATGTGTCACCCCGTTGTACCAGGACGCACGGAGCCAGTCGTGGCTCAGACTCGCCGTGACATGGACTTGCCGAGGAGTGTCGTCTGCGGTCTGCGTTGCCTCCATCTCCGTTATTCTCGCTCTGCTGCTCAGATTGGTCGACTGGGATGCAGGCAGCAGCAGCAGCAGCAGCAGCAGCAACGGAAATAGCAGCGGCTCTCCTCTTCATTTAGCGGCGGGCTGCGCTGTGGAGCTGCTTTTGACTGCGTGTTATTGCGTCTCTCCCGTTTTCACACTCGTATGTGCCTTCTTCTGGGTCGGGCTCTATCTGATTCGCTGCGGGGTGCTCGTCCGTACCGCCGTGTTCCTCTTAGCGGTGTGCCATTTGGGCGAAGCCGCGGCGCAGTCCCTCCTGCGCGGCGCCGAGGAGCAGCTGCTGTCCTTCCCCGCAACCCTGGTAGTCCTCGGCTGCCTGGGCAGCGGGGCTCTGCTGGTCGTCCGGCTGGGTCAGGGAGTGTCCATCCTCGTCTTCATTAGCCTCATCCGGGCCATCTCCCTCGTCTCTCTGAGCAGGGTCCGGGCCAGTTGGAGACCCTACCTGGCCTACCTGCTGGGGCTGCTGGGGGTTTTGCTTGCGAGGTATGCTGACCGGCTCTTGCCGGCCTCAGGGACCAGCGGGACGGGGTGCTGTGGCTCTGTGACCGGGGCGAAGGAGGAGGACATCCCTGTCTTCAAAAGGAGACGGAGGTCCAGCTCCACAGTGGCCTCGGAAATGATGGCTCACAGTCAGAGCAACAGCAAGTCCCACCGCAGGACTTCGCTGCCTTGCATTCCGCGGGACCAGGTAGGACATGTCCAACTTCAGACACCAGAACCAGAGCTGCTTTGTCGCTGCTTTGCTTATGACCTTTTAGCTACTGCAGACCTGTGATGCTTTTTACTGTCCTCTCGCTCTGATGGCATCTCTGAAAGCTTTACGCACATCGCCTTCGGTATGGTGCCGAGCGGAATAACAGTTGCAATAACAAGGATTATTATTCTGATAATGAGGGCTTGTTTGCTCCACAGGCCCACATCAGTAGCATCTCACACTGACCGGCAGTCTGGTGTTTTTGGAGGGTTTTACGCATCAGTATTCTCTCATATGACATTGATGTTTACCTTTCCTCTGACACTGCTGTTAATTTGGTCATCACCTCTGAGCTGTGCGTTATGTTTGTGCCGCCGATAAGCAAATGGATGGTGCATTTATCACGCCAATTTACTGAGTCTCTGAGTGTGTGTGTGTGCGCATTCATAGGTGTGAAGTCACATCTAAATATTTTGAAAGCCTCTGCTTATCCTGGTATCCGGCCAGTAGTGTGGTGCCAGACTTTACACGTTCTGGAGCCCCTTGTCTTGCGTGTTATCATTATGGCAGTATAAATAACAGCAGAGGGAAAGCTGTGGAGAGTCTTCGCTACACTGCGTATCTCTGTTCTGGCTCAGATGTGTTCGTTAAAATGAAACCAAATTATCGCTGTGGCATGACTCAGAGCCTTGTCCTTTCTATTTTTTTAAGGAAGCTCCCAGTGTTAGAGAGAGATGAAGAGGAGGGCTGAGATCTTTACACTGTCACCTCTGATGATTAGATAGATGTGACCAAAAATCCATGTATGAGGTGAATGTGGTTTACTCTCAGTACTGGTTTGATGAGCTAACAGAGCTTGTTTGTTAGCTTCTGGACATATTTTATTAGAAGAAATATTTATTTTTGGCATGCATGCAACACTTTAAAGTCATATTCTGTAACCTCCTGTGCTGTGTATGCTGTGGTTCTTTATTGGTAAATACCAGAATGTTTAGTTTAAGTTTAATATCGAGTTTTACCAGGACTACTTTGAAATTATGAAAATCAGTACTTGCAAGAAGACAAAAAGTTTAGTATTCCCTAAAAAAGTGGGAAATGAAAACACTTTCAGATGTGCCATGTCCTATATAATTAGTACATTTTTCTTTGGATTTTATTTTTGTAATGACTGAAGAGCAGTAAGACATGTTTTCATGGTGAATGTGGGTTTGGTAAAAAAAATAAAAATAAAATAAAAATAATCTGCCAAAATTGACCTTTCAATAACAAAAAGTGTAAGAAACTGAATAATGTGAAACTAAGAAAGGAAGGAGCACTGTGGGATTTTTGAGTTTTCATCCACATGCTAAATCATTTTTTACACAACTGACAGTAACACTTTCCACTGATATGTCATTGAAACAAAACATACCATATTTCAATAGTTTTTGCACATCCTCAATGTGTTTTGCTCCCTGTTATAAGAAGTGAAGCTACCTGCCCTCCTGCAGTCTTTGCCCTCATTTGTTCTCATGCCCTCTAGTGACAAACTGACATAGAACCAATGTAATGTGGGAGTAATAATTTCATCATCTCTTTGTACACAGAAAACGGGGATCCATGCACATGTATGTGCAGCAGGGATTCAGGATCATCCAGAGTGGGTGAGCATGTGTCACACTCCCCCATGTCTAGATCAGCTAAAGAAGCAGAATTATCCTCATTAAGCTGCTCTTTCCCCTCAACTTTACCCTGATCTCGTTAGGAGATTTTGAGACTAGAAAAGGCAAAGAAAATGTTGTTCAGAAAGACAATCCTAATAGAAGTATTTAAAAAGTTAGATTTCTGGTGGTTTGCAAGGCAAATGGTAGATTCGCTGCTGCACTCAGGGATGTTGGACACCTTCATTGCCTGCACACTTTGCAGCCATTTTATTGTCTGTTTTTGAAGAGGTAGCTCAGTTTCAGCTGAATTTCACAGACATTTTTTGTCTGCAACTTTGTTAAGTTTCCCACCACACACCAATGGGACTCAAATCACCACAGATTACATTATCTAAGGCTATTTAGTGATGAGCACAGCTAAAAAATGTTCTTAGTAAGAGAAATACAGAAGAAATGCAAACAAGTAGTTATGAGTAAGTAAAAAAGTCAGTAAAATCAGCACCTCGAAGTTCAGCTTTTATGTCAGATGTGGTGTTTTTAGATTCATATTTTAAACCAGATTTCTGTAGTATAATAGGTTTTCATCTAGATGTTTGTATTGTTGATTTTTGTGAGATTGTACTTTTGGGTCTTGATCAAACAACATTGAGCTCTTTCTTGCGCAATTTTAGAATGAAATGGAATCACACATCCCGTCCCATAAGTTTCACTCTCTCATCTGGAGGCCCGAGCTGTTCCCACATCAGCTGTCTGATTGTTGATGCTCGGTTGTTCATTGCTAATTGGTATCCAGGGAACAGTGCGTTAGTGGACTGTCTGTACTATTAGAACAGCTCCATTACCCAGTCTGCATTGCCATGTTTGCAGCGGGAATGATGACAAATTGAACTCTGATACTTAAAAAAAAAAAGAAAAACTCTCAGCTGACCAGATGTTGAGGACAACGTGTCTCCATGTAGCCGATCATCGCTGTGTAATCTGGAGGACAAGTAAGAGGAACATGAAGATTGATGTGGGACACAGATAGAGAAACACAAACAATTGGATTTCAATTTAGCTTTTTTTTTTTTTTTTAAATTATCAGAATATGTCATTTTTCCACATTACTGATTCACTGCAGCTTTGAATTTCAAAATGTACAGCTTACAGGATACACATTAGATAGTAATATGGTATATAACACAATAGTATGTCACAAATTGTGCTGATAGTGGATTGTTCCATTTTCAGTTCACGTGAAAAATGGAAGTTTGGTGGACGGTTGGTTAACATGTAGCTCTTTACACCATGTCAGGGTCTTCATCTTCCCATAGATGTGACTGATTTGTCTTTAACTCCGTCTGCTGTTCAGTTTTGTGCATTTGATATTCAGAACTTAAAGCCAAAAGCTGTAAATAGTGTTGTGCTGAGAACTTGAATCAGAACAATAAATGTGGATGGTTACATACACATACTTCACACCTATATTAGTGTTTTTCTAAGAAAAATCTTATTTAGTGAAACTTTTACTTTTTTGGTAGTTTTACCAGATTCTGGATTAGTTTTACTGTCAAGATTCAAGATTCAAGACCTTTATTTATCACGAACACAATTATACATAGTATAATGTGCAGTGAAATGCATTTTGCACCTGTACCAGACCGAAGCAATAAGAGTAAAAGAATAAAAGCACACAAGAAATATGAAACATCCTTTCCTTCACTTTATTTGGGTGAAAAAAATTCTAAATTTAAAGTGTATTCTCTGTATATTGCTGTCGAAGTTTTGCATAATAGAGAAAAACACATTATTTAAAGCTGATGCAATTTTCTCAATGTTTTGATGTGTGTAAATGACAGCTATGCAGTGCTGTACCTGCCTGTCAGTGACAATGTGGCAAAATGATGATGATTCATTAGTGTCTGAAATGTATAACTCACTATGAAGTAAGCTGCAGCATCATGAAGGGAGTAATGAATGAGTGCAAGGGACTGGATTTTTTGCTACAGTTCCAGCCAGTACATCAAAGGAAACACATAGGATCATGACCCTGAGATTAAAAGAGTAAGAAACTCTAATTATCAGATATTTTCTGGACACATTTTACATCACTTGATGCTTCTTTCTGTTACTGTTTGTTGTCAATCTGATCTAATAGCAAGTTTGCATCAACACTCAAACACATTCACATTTTATATGTAGTTATAGAACAGATACTTTAAGACATTAGAAGGAAAGTCTCATCAGTTCCTGAGATTCTGTTATCTTCTGTTCTCCTCCTTTATATCTTTCTCTCTCTGACACAAATGCGCACAGTTTGTAGGTACAGTTTATCCATACTGTAGATAATGAAGCTCTCCAGAGTGCAGTTGTACCTGAGAGAAGTGGGGATTTTCATCAAGCGTTGCTTGTGCAGTATTTATGAAGCAGGCTGGTGCAGGCTGCCAGGCCAGAGGCAAGACAGGCACTCTGCTGAACTGGAAGCTGGGAAATAGCATTGGCTCAGCTCCATGGCTTTATTTCTGTATTTTTCTCAAAGGTGAATGGGATTTATTGTTTTTGCTTATGCACTGCTATGTAAAACCCAGCATGACTGTAATGAGAAGTTGCCGCACTCAACATGATGCAGTTTAGAGTGTTAATATTCGAGGATTTTGACATGAATTTTATTCCATTGTGATCCTTCTGGATGAGCTCCACACTGAGGCCTTGTGTTTTGACAGAAGTTGTTTGTCTTTTTGCCAGGGTCTCAGTGGGATGGGGATTTTGGGTAATAGTGGTTTTTGGGTCACATGCAATTGAAAAAGCGCTTGCTGTATACAAGATAACGACAGCCATAAATAGATTGTCTAAAAAAAGGAACGGCATTTCAAAGTGTTTTATGTTTTGATGTTTTACCATGCAGTTTTTCCTCTCCCTCCCTGTTACACTGTGTCAATATTTCAAAATATGACAAACTTACGATAAGCTTCCCAACATTATAGCATGAATAAGGCTGTTCTGTTACATAGTATAGTCATTATCTCATCAGTATCTGTGTCAAACAGGAGGGGAAAGGATGGAGGGAGACAGATTTTAAAGCAGAAACATGTGCTCTGAAATCTATTTGAGGGAAGGCCCACATTCTCTCACTGACGCACATACATTTCCAGGGAGACACACAACCTTCTCCAGTCGCCAGAGCTATCTGACTTCAAATGGCATCCAGGCTTAATTTATCTTATTTACGATGATGAAGAATATTGTTTTTATCTCTTAAAGACAAAGGTTTGAACTTTGAGCATTTCCCAGAAAAAGAACACTGGTATTGCATAATTCTTCAGTGCTAGAGATTATGTTAAATAACAGCATTTTCTTTCCTACAAAAATTGTGCATTGCAAATGCATGATGTGGTTGCGGTGCAGTAAACAGTACTATTAGGGAAAATGAACAGTGACTGAGTTAGACAAGAGAGACACTATGAAAAGGTCAAGGCTTAAAAAAAGCAAACGTTAGTAGAAGGTCTGTGATAGGACGGAAACTTCAGTTTTTAGCACATTGTTTGGGGTAATTTAACAATTTCAGTAATAATTCATATCTTCTTTTTAATTATTTCTTGCAGACGTTAAACATGCAGACAATATAAAAAAAAGCTCTAGATCCAGAGGATGCTCAGTGCATCACCACTCATGGAAATATCTAACTACCTCCATAATAAGATTTTTCTGTCTGCAGAAAGCGACACCAAGAAGTCAGACCATAAACAGTTTATTGTGGCAAAAACGCAAGTTTTAGGTTTAAAATTAACAGTTGCAAGATGTATAGTCTAATTTCTGGCAAATTTCCACTTCCCTCAGCATACAAACTGCAGAATTAGGAGTATTACTGTACACTGTGTAATTAAGTTCTGTAAGATTCAATATGCTGTTGCTTTACCCCACTGAATACCTAAACAAAAAACAACTAAATTAGTTATTTTTTTGTCATCTTTAAGTGGTTTTCTGTGTTTTCCTCTTGCTGATGGCAGAGCAATAATGAAAATAGATCGAAAAATAAAAACAGTCGCCTTTATTTTTGTAAAATCGGGCAATGAGTGCAATTGTCAGACAAACAGCATGCAGTTATTCTGTTCTGGTTGTTGTACACATCACACAACCAAAAATACAACAGTGTAACCTGCTTGTGTGTGCATTTGTATAACAGCCTGAACAAGTAGAGACGGACATATGTTTATACATATCACTACACTGTAGTTGCATATTTTATATACTTTATATTCATACATGTTTAAGCTAAACTATGCAAATTAAGTTTTTCTTGACTAATAAAAAATACCATTTAGCCCTATGACAATAAGTAAGGACTTGCTTCAAAAATGCATGCAACTGTAATATTGTAAATACAATATAGAACTTATGACATTAACAGGTCTGTATCTGCCTCAAGCAGCAGCCAGATAGCCAAAAGTGTGTGTTTATCAGTGTGTCAAAGAAAGCTAGAGGAAGGGGGGACAAACTAGCTCGAGGCGACCGAATGCAGAAGCAACTATGTGAGAGAGAAGGAGGGAGAGAAGCGGGAAGCGAGTGTTGAAAGATTTGTTGGGGAAGCTGAGGAAAAAAAAGGGGGAGTGAGAGGAGGTCTGCTGCCAAACACAGACCAAGTGTTGATGGTAAAAGGACAACTATCTGGTCCCTGCGCTCAACCTCTCCGCTTCTGTTCTCTCACATGGACTCGCTGTCGAGGCAAGTTTGCGTCGATCGCTTGTGGTTTTGCCCGACAGATATTGCATATGAGAGTGTTTTTGTGTGTTTGTCTCCATGTAATGTGAATATGGCTCCATGCCATATGCTCCCACAGAGAGACGACAGGGCCGAGGAAAGAGGAAAAAAAATGTGTGAGAGAGAGTAGCCTCTACTGCCTGCTGCTGAAAGGCAACAGCAAATAATTTTAACTTAGCTTGGCCACTTCTGTATACTGTACACGTGCTCGCACATTCACACACACACACACACACACACACACACACACACACACACACACACACACACACACACACACACACACACACACACACACACACACACACACACACACACACACACATACAGTGGCTTCCCTGCTGGCTGTCCAGATGAGGTTTGGTGGCCTTGGACAAGGATTGCCTTGTTACTCCATTCAATGGTGTGTTTTAGCTCCAAAATATGCTCGGTGAGAGGTGAGAGGGGGGAGGGTGGATGGCCTGGGCTGGACTCTGGATCTGTCCATACGTCTGTCTGTATGTCTGCCTGCTCTTCTCGTGCACGACAGTAAACACTCTCACCCTGCAACAGACTGTCAGCAGGAGAGTTATAAACAGATTGTTTTTTGGTGACTGCTTTACCTTCATGAAATTTGTCCAAGTTTTGAGAAAATCAAAAGAGCAAGACTCACAGGATAATTAAAAGTTCTCTGTCTTTATCTTTCCCTTTGCTGTGTCAACATCAAGCACAGGCAGAGTGGAAACTTTAGAATCAGTCTGGGGTTAAGGGGTAAGATTTTAAACTATATTTATGCAGGAATGGTTGGCATTTACCGGAATATGCGTTTCTTTCGTAGCTGTGCCCAGTTGACAGACGTATTTTACACCTAGCAACATACCTGAGAACTAAACAGCTTTATGACTGACTCAGCTAACTAACTTAGAGACTGTTGCTACTTTTATTATATTTTTTACAATTTTACCCTCTGAATCCCAAGCAGTTTCTGGGCGTTTGTAGCTCCTGTCACATTTTTTCTCACTTTGGCCTCAGTCAGCAGGACACAACCATGGCTAGAAGCAGAGACCTCAAAAATGTATTTTCTGCAATGAGACACGGTTATCATGCAATAAATCACACACAGTGAGAAAATTTAATTTGTTTGATTATTTATTTTACATAAAAACCCAGAATCAACATTGCCCACAGGAGTCACAAAGTCAAAAACGGTGACTCTACATAGTGTAGATTTTTTTACTACTCACATTTTCAGTTTGCTGCTAAACATCAATCTACTCTGTGTAAGAAAACTTGCAATTTAGCCTCTTTCAGCCAAAAAGTCTCAGATCCTTTCTCACATTACTGTTAATTATAGCTAAGTCACTATTGGTGTCCTGTTTGTGCTGAATGTTTTTTTTATTTATTTTTTTTTACCAGAATCTGGTTTGAGCAGAGACTTTGTTTTTGGACAAATCTTTAAATTAGGCATATGGAATTCAGTGATTTTGATGAAAGATGACAATTTTAAGCTTTGGTTTGGCTAAATTCCCACAGATAAGTAATTGAAAACAGTTGGAAACCCAGATTTTCAACAGCAACATCCACCTGATACAGACATCTGTGCCACAAGTATCCAGAAAAAAAACACATCACATCAGTGAATTTTACTCCCAGATCATGTGTGTTTTATGTATATTTCTTCTATTGTAGCTAACATGGCACTGTGGCTTTACAAAACAAGACTCTTCTTGACTGTTGTAGCTACTTTCAAACTAGCAATTTCTTCACAAATGTAAGTGCAAGGCAGCTTTAATAAGCAAGAACATAAAATTTTCAAGTACTGTAAACACTAAGCAGCATATCTGAGTTTAGGCAATGTGTCAACCAGACACAGAAATATTGTACTGAGAAAAAAATGGTGTTTATGTTTTTTTCCAGAATAAACTGAGCTGGTTTTTGTAATCATAAGGAAGGAATGTGCCATCCATATAACAGTAATTTATGGAAAAGGCTGTATAAGCTACATACTTGCTGGTATTCATTCTTTGTTTTTGGTCTTTAAATGGGATTTGTTCTTAATAAAAAGATAAGACAATACCAGCCTCATGCTTCTAAAGCAATGCTCGTTGATCTTGGAGGAAAGGGCATTACTTATTCAATCATCTTGCACAGTGACACCATTTTCTGCAAGAATCCTCATTTGAATGTAGAACTAATTAAAAATTTTGCCTTTGGTCATTATTATCTTGCATTTTGGGATGACAGTTACTCCGAACCCCTGTGACTCTGCATAGATTAGTGAGATTATTTATTCACAACTTCAGAGCCCCCACCTCATTTAGGGAAGTTTAAGCAACATGACGCCACTATTTCTGTGAACTTTAGGCCTCTTGAGAATTAAACCCATACGTTTCAACATATAGGACTGAAACCATGATGTCATCTCGAATCTGAAATGAGACCCAAATGCTCACAAGACTGAAGACAACAATAATTCTGGAGTTATGAAAATCCAGCTGTCAAAATTTTCATCATGACCGGTAACATTTTTTATTGAATAAAATATTTATTCTGTGCATGAACACACTAAAACCAATATTTGAATCCAATATAGTTTCTGTTTTTTTTTCTGCTGCCACTTTTTTACTCACTCTGGGCTCATTTTTCATTATAATATAAAGTCCTACACTTCCATGGAAATAGCACAACTGTGGCTAGAAATACATCACAAAAATCTTGAAATAAACAGGTACACTATTTTTCAATTGCCTACAAGTATAACTAATACTGGGAAATGGTGACTCTACATACTATGGATATTTAACTGTTTTTAATTTGTTTCCATATTTGCCTCGTATTACTCTGCCTGCAGTTCAACCACAAACTTGCTGATCTTTTTGTCATGTGACTGTTGGTAGCAGCCAAATCACCAGTAGTTTCCTGGTTGTGCCGAGATTTGAAGAATCGTTCAATTTTTAAAGAATCTGGTTTGAGTAAAGAGTTCGTTATTTGGAAATGTTTTAATTTAGACATATAGTGATTTTGATGAAACGTCATGATTCTAAGCTTGCATTTGATCAGGTTTCCCAACTGAACTGCAGGTCACAGATGAGTGGTTCAAAGGCCATTGGAAAGTTCAAAATCTTCTGATTGTAGGTGTAATTTTGAAGATTTTTTAAAGACAATGTGCCTTGTAAACCTGCGGCACAGTTAGTAATTGTGCATTAACCTCTGATTTCTGACTTTATTTGTACATACAGCTTCAAATGCATTCATGGCAAAAAAAGCATTTCTTTGGCGTGCACTCGGCTTAATTATGTGTATCTAACAAGCACTGCATGGAGACACATGGACACGCTGTACATAAACAAACACACACTTCTACACAAAGCCTGGCCTTGGTGATTCTCCCTCATGTGTTGTGTCGTCGTAAAGCCAGGCCTTGATTCTGATTCAGTTCAAGTGTCACTGCGGGTTTGATCACTAAGTTAGTCAAGCAATTTCTCTTTACATACAACACGTACTGTTGGCACTCAGCCTCATATGTAAGTACTGTGTGTTTCTTGCAAACTGACAACACAATCAGCTGCTGAGTTTCTCCCATAATTCACAGCATCCCCTCTGCCTTACATGTAGTCCCTACATTCTGTACTGTCTATTCCAAAGATATACGTGTTTTGTGATGAATGTGGATCCGTGCTGCTTTCATCACAGCCTCTCTGGTCGGTGTTCACTATGTCTTTGCATTGATGAGCACATGCTCGAACACAGGTGTGTGTGTGTGTGTGTGTGTGTGTGTGTGTGTGTGTGTGTGTGTGTGTGTGTGTGTGTGTGTGTGTGTCCTTTCTTGTGGTTTATGCTCCGTCAACAGTCTGCCGACAGTGTGTTTGTCTTGGACGCCTCCAGCCTGCCTGTAGATTACCCAATCAGATAATCAAGGGTATAATTGCATCACATGCATCTGGGAGTGTTTTTCCCTTCCATTATCCCTCATAACGCACACATCCATGTCTCAAACACAAACTCGTGCTGCATACACACAATGATGACGTACATACAGCAGCTAATCGCCAGAGGTTGTCTGTGATGAGAGACAATAAGCACCCTCGTGGCTTCATCTGGACATGAAGATGCAAAGCTATATTCACATGCGGTGCCCTGTTTTGACAGGACGGCATCTCGGAGAGCTAAAGTGCTTTCAAGAGAGAGAGTGTGGCATACCTGCTCCTTTGAAACTGGGTCTAAAGTTATTATAATGATAGGGAACTGGACCGTGAAATGACGGATAAGAGATTACAATGATACTTTGCTTCTGATGTTTAAAATAACTCCTGGGATATTTTGGTTTGAAATGTGTCCTGATATTTTCCATTTGGTGATCCAATGGGCCCATTTAGTTGCATTGTTTTAATGTATTAAGTTTCCACTCTGTTTTTATAGTCTTGACATTTTCAGTATTAGGCTTCTTACAGGAAGACATTTAGTGCTGCAGCTGGACTCCTGCCTGTTTATTATATGTATCCATAATCATCAGCATAATGTCAGTGTGATGTAATCCAATTAGCTAAGCAGTATATTTGTTATACCAAAGTTACATCACTCAGTTTCTTAACTTCTCATCTTATATAGAATAAATTGGCCAGAACTTCAAAGTCAGAAATTTGATTCAAATGAAAACCAGGAGACGTTTCACCACAAAAACACAAGACTCAAACCTTATTCCCAAATCTGCCTGCAGGTCTTTTAATACATAGATACAAAGTCAATGCTTATTGTTGAGCTGAATCTCAGGAAATGGAATTAAATACTACACTTCCCAGAATGCACCGGCAGCAGCAAAGAGGTGCTTGACACCTGATCAGTGATCACTGCTTTAGAGCACCTGGGAAGGACTGGGGGAAGCTCAGTCAGTCAGCCAAACAAACTTCAGAAGAGAGACACGAGGAAAGAACAAAGAAGATCCAAGTCCACTCATGGATTCAGTCCAAAGATGCCAATGGTTGGTGGAATGTTTATTTGCTTTCTTGGTGGTTTGAAATGTTTCTTGATATGGCCAAATTTATGTTAACTGCTCACTGTGTGATTGGTTCATGAAAGCCTGCAGCATTTACTCCATTTTTATGTCAAGTGAGTTTGAATTAAGATGTTTCATTTTGAGTTTAAGTAAAGTAAAAATATAGAAAATATATATGTTCTGTTAAATGTTAAAACTTTACTAAACTTTACTAAAATGTTGGTTATTCTTTATTTGCTTTAAAAAGGTTTAAGTGATTGATTCATTTAAATGGTTAAGTGGGTAATAGGTCAACTTTTTGGTTCTGTGTTTCATGGTGTGAACTTTGTTTCTCTGTCTTTAAAGGTTTACAACCTATTGAAATATCATGACCGACCAACTAAAAGGAAAATAAAAGTTTGAGTAGGAAATTTTAATTGAGTCTTCCTCGCGTCCTTTGGAGGGAAGGAGAGGTGGACTTGACACTTATTTATTTCCATGCATAATAAGCACCATTGCAGTACATACTCAGAGTTCACATTTCCACCTTCAAAACGTAGGTGGTTTCAAAAGGCAGATATGTCACTAGAACATATGTCATGGTCCTGGCTATATCTCCCCGTTCATTGCTTGTGTTTTTGGTGTTTTTCCTTCTTCTTTCTCTTTTTCTGTTTGAGTGTGAATAGTCTGACTCACCAAATGTAGACCGCTGGTATAAACTCGCTACTGGCTGTGCATTTCTTCTTCTCTTCCTCCTCCCCTTCTGTGTTACTGTTATTAAAATCCAATTGACTGTGAGACAGTGATGCTGAACAAAATGGATTGTAGATTAGCTGTAGTACCTGGATGCACCACCAGGTAGAGCCACTCACTGTCTAACCATAGATTGTGTGCATTTAACTTTGTAGTGCGTATGAGAGAGTTTCGTGCTGACAAGCAGAGAGCATTGTGCCAGAGTTCTTGTGATGTTGGCGAGCTACTAGAGCAGTGTTCGGAGTTTGTCGGTTAGTTGTCCACATCAGTAGAGCGGTCAGGGTCATGTAATGTGCACTGTTGGGGCAGTTCATGTCATGTGCTTTCAAAGCAGTTTCATCAGGACATAGAATTGTGTTGCTTGTGTTTGATTAGTGTGTCATTGATAAGGCTGCCGATTATCAGTTAAACAAAATCCCAAATCTACAGCCCTACTGCAGGAATCAACACAAGCAACCTCTAGGCAGCGAACCATCACAATGAAAATGTCAAGTTTTGTCGAGGCTTTGGATCATGCATTAAAGCCCCCTGCTAGTTATTTTTCAGCCAGAATTCGCTATTTTAACGCTCACCTTCCTACTTGCAAATGTTCCACTAAAACATTCTCCCTGTCACTTTTTCTGAGGACATGCAGTTGCTACATCCTTGTCTGAGCTCCACCCAATATGATTGTGATTGGTTTAAAGAAATACAGAATACAGACAGAAATCCGTCCATCCGAAATTATCCACTGCCTATGAAAGGACTAATATGTAGTAAACTATATAGAGTTCCTCGGCAAAAGTAACATTTGTGGGAGTCTTGGCACTATTGATTGTTTGTATCAGATTGATGCCAGCTACGGCAGTGAACCCACCGGCATTTCTGTGATAAATTAATCTTATACTGAGCGTATTTTACAAAATTAATAAATGCAAAAGAACTTTTTCTTTGTCTTGTCATACATTGCTCTGCTTCCATTAAACATAGTAATGAAGTTTTTTGTTTTTAGTTTAACATTTTCGTGTCATGCCATTCTTCACCAGATCGTTTAGTCATTCAGTGTAGTACTAATGCTCGTTAGCCTCCTAGCTTCACGCAGACTTTTTGAGCCTTATGCTATTTTTAGGCTTGTTATTTGTTTGTAACTGAGTTGTAGCCTGCATTTATATAGATTCTCATTTCTGTTACCCTCACTGTTCCACCTACATCAGGGTTCTTCTCATTAAATCCCCAAATCTGCAGAAGTTTCTTGCTACAAAAGACAACAAAATAAGTGTTATTCTAGGATGCAACTGTTTTTGGATTGTTTTTGGCAATTTTGGAGCAAAGCTATGCAGCTTTTAGGTAAGCCTGCGTCAGAAGTCTCTGTGCTCTAAATTGGGATGCATCTGATCTCATGTCATAAAATGAAAAAGAAGAGCTTTTTAAGGGCACATGTGATCAAACATTTATGAGAAGACGTTTTAAATTCAAAATTTGCACAGACCTAATCTATAAATGAACAGCATTCTCTCAGACATCTTGCCTCAGGAGGAATGAAGACACCTGGTATTCCTGAGCAACAAATTTATTATTTCACATTGGACAGAATATAGGTAAGATGTTGCTCCATATCTTTTTAGTTTTTATTAGTATCTTCTCGTTTACAGCGCTTAACCTGGATGAAGGGATACTTGGGGGCTGCTTTATAATTTGAACATCTCATATCATATTGATGAACAAAAAAATCACAGACAAATCAACCAAGCTAAGTGTATCTGTATATCATATTATATGGTATAAGGTTAATTTAGTGTTTTTAATTTTCTTTCACAAGTGTATCATTCATGCATTGGTTGATAGAAGTGCACACACCTCACCTCACTTCAACTCACCTCTTAAATTACTACTAATGAGCTAGTAGAGTATTAACTTACTTTAAGGTTCGAAGGATTTTCAAGTGGTGCATAAGATATAGTAAAAAAGCTGCTTCGGTGCATTAGTTTGCCGTCTCGAGTTGCAGTACATAGTCTAAAGCAAAGACGTGGAGAAGGCATGAAAATGACCGGACTGCAGCACTGATTTGGGTAATATTTTCCCTTGGGCATTTTTGCCTGGGGCCATGGGCATCTGTAGTCAAAAAATCTCTTTTTTTCTCCCTTTGTATCTTTCCTTCTCTCAGCCTTTCTCTGCCCCTTTCTCTTCTCTCTCTCTCTTTTCACTTTCTGTCGCTTTTTTGTCTGCCTGTCCCTCTCTGTTTTCGCTCCCACTCACCCGATTTCCTCTCTGTCCAACTTTCACACGACAAATGCCAAAGGCAGTATTATTGTGTCCTCAGCTGCCATCACTCACTGTGTTGTTATGTAAGACACTGCTGATGGTGTGTGTGTGTGTGTGTCTCCCTGCTTCAGTCCTGATTTGCCTTCTCTGAATTTACAATCATTCCAGCATATCTAAACTGAAGCCTGGCCCATTTCAGTTCTACGGATGTGTGGTCTACCTTCACCTCTTATTATATAGCAATGCCCTGTTTTGACTCCATGAATTGGCAACGGCAGGTTTGCAGACTGGGCCACGTCGAATGTCACCTCTCTGGTGGAGAAGGAACCAGAGTGGGGCTAGTCTGACTCACTGGACGTAGAGTGAGAGTATAAGACTGCCAATGGCTATGCAGTTCACACATTTCACCGATTTCAAAAATGCTATCTCTGAGCTAGCAACCTACCACACTGAAAATGTCAAATTTTGCAGAAGATTTTGATTGCGCCGTAAGGCAGCCATAATCTAGTTTTTTCAAGAAATTAGTCAAAACAATTCCCTGTTCTTCATTGTCCCTGTTTGGCAGGATTGCTGTTGCTGCATCCTTCATTAAGCTGCATCCATTATGATTGTGACTAGTTTAAAGAAACACACCAGTCAGAGTGTTTTCCCCTGTAAGAGAATGATAGTGAGGTGGGAAACTAGAGTTGGACCAGCTAGATCCCTTTCCGTGGGAGATTCTCACAAGGCCCTGGCTAAGTTTGCATTTCCTCTGGAGAATGAGAGGGTTGCCGCTATGTGACTGATTGCCTGAAAGGAAGGTTTACTGTTGTTTGTGTTTATGCATGAAGTAACAATTCAGAGGATTTATATTTTTTGGAAAATCATGGTGAGATCTTGGAAAGGACAATGTAGTCCTGGGACTTCATAAGTGCCACTTGCTTCTTTGCAGATGATTTAATGTTTTCAGCAGACCGTGAGCTGTATCATACACTGGGATGGTTTGAAGCCAAATGTGACATGGCTGGTATCAGAGTCTCTTGAAATAGATGTGCGAATATTTCCATTGAGTTGGGGTCAGAGTTAGAACATTCAAGTCTGAGGCCATGATTCTCTGCTGGAGAACAGTGGATTACTTCCTCCGAGTTCAGATTGAGCTGGTGAAGGCCCAGAATGTTTAAATATCTCGGGGTGCTGCACCTGAGTGAGAGTGAAATAGAGTGAGAAACTGACTGATGGGTCGGTTCAGCGTCAGCAGCAGTGTGGGCAGTGTACCAGACTATTGTGGTAAAGAGGACCGACGATGTACATTCCGATAGATATGAATGAGGTCGCAAATGCAATCAGCAGAAATGAGTTTTCTCTGCAGGGTGGGTGGGCTCGCCTTTAGAGAGTAAGATGTTCAGATACTCAGAGGGAGCTTGGAATAGAGCCACTGGTCTTTTGCAATAAATCTTCTCAGTTGGCCTCGGAACACCCCAAAGAGGAAGTGGAAGACATTGCTGGTGAAAGGGATGTCTGGGTACCTTCTGCTGCTACCTTCACCTGACTCTGAATAGCCACTGGTGGAGTGGACTAAGTAGGGAGAACAATGTTTATTGGAATGATCTAGGTTCTTCTCTGTTTATTGGAAAACACTCAATCCAAATAAATTTAGAGTGCTCATTGCTCTAATCCTGTGCTTTTTGTTGTAGAGATGAACAAGATAAAAATCTAATTTTGATATACATGTAGCATTGCCCTTGCATAAATGTCAACTGCGTAATTAAATCCCTTGTATAATTCTCCTGCTTCCTACCAGTTAAAGCTCAAAACTAGTAAATCATAGACCACATCTGTAGTTGTTTTGAAGTGTGTTTTGTATAAGTGGCTTGTCTTTCTGGATATTTTAAACCAGGTGTAGAGTAGAGAATTAGTTTTGGGTCAAGTTTTGACATTTAGAAATAATTGCATGTAATCTATAAATGGCACCCCGTTTTCTCTCTGCTGCAGTACGCCATCACAAAGCGAGTGCTTGGTTCTCATCTGAGGAGCAGACGAAGGAGCTGGCCTTGGGCTGTGATGTGTGTACAGGATGATACACGAACTACACACACTCTCTCTCCTTCTCTGTCTCTCCCTGTCTCAGTCACACACACACACACGTAAATATGTACAGTACACGTGTGGCCTGTTTGCTTCCTTTATGCTTCATGCAGCTAATGTCAACGTGCTCCTTTTTTTTTCATTCATCCTATTTTCCCGAACGTGTCTCTTGCCTCCTGTGCCTTTATCCTCCTCCCACTTTTTCTTCCTCCACTGCTCTCTCTCCAATTTCATTCAGCAAACAATTCAATGAGTAAGTCCTTATTGGATGAAGCTGCTCTGGTGTGAAACATACTGAGTGTCTTTGGTTTAGCCTGAAGACAGAACTACCTAGAAGAGCCGCTTTCTTTCAATGGATTTGTTCTTCTTCAAATTTCCTGCGTGGTGTCTTCCTTCTTCTTGTTGGTCTTTCAGACCATTGTTAACAGCAGGCTATCTTTTCTGTGCACACACCAGCAAGCGTCACAGGTTTTTGTATGGACTTTATCAATGGATGAGACAGAACAAACATATTAAAGGGATATAGAGAAACAGTCACATCATGTTAGTGCTATTTAGTGGATACTTTGTATTTACAGGCCTCCTCTGGAAGGTCTTAGTTAATGTTTCCCAGGAGAAAGTGCTTAAATAAACAGACATAAAATGTTGGTTTCCTGTGGGTTTCGCAAATGTCAATAGGCCTAGAATCCAAAAATAATACGCTTTTTGCAACATTTTTTTCTGCTTTGATGTCAGTAATGTTAAAGATACACACCCATGTACCACCCTACCTGCTCCACAAAGGTGTTTTGTAGCTATGTTGTCTGACAAGATATCTTCATATGTACAGAGTGGACTGTTCCTCTTACCACTGCTGTTAAGGTGGAACAGTTTACACTTCTATTATTTTTAATATTTCAGTTTGGCAGCATTGTGGTTCCAACCACCCTGACAAAAACAGACAGAGTGACTGAAAAGTGACTGGGTGTGCAGATTTCAATTAGTACAAGCATTTCTCCACATAACGAGCCTCATTCCTTGTTTTGTACTCAAGCTTTCAGTTTTTAGCACAAATTGTGCCTGCATCTGTCTGCAAGAACTTTTTGTGTTCCAAAATCTTACGAATATCTGACGGTAATGCAAAACGGTAATTAACGTGATTTACATCAGAAGCCATACATAAAAAAGTGAAAGAATTCATGAAAAATGTAAGAGGCTTGAGACAGATTTGTTTCTTTTGTCAGTTATCATTCTTGAAAAAGTATCATGAAGGAGCAAAACTTTGAGAAGTACAGACACAAAATGGGATGTAAGTCATTATGCATGCAGCGTCAAATGGAAGACCAGTGTCTGGACGCTCACGTTGTTCCCGAGGGACTTGGCCTGAAATGCTAACGCCCGGCAATGTCGGTGTCAATCAGCAAGAGCAGAAAGCTGACGGAGAGAAGTGGGTTGTGGGAGCTGTGACGCACTCACCTCTCACAGTAATAGGAGTAGAGAATGACAAGCTGGCGTCAGTAGCCTAACATGGGTACAACAACACGAGGGAAAAGCACTTCACTTAGCCATGGAGCCTTGGAGGGAAGAAGGGAGGGAGGAGGGAAGCCTGGATGAAATGGTGTGTGTGTTTCAGATGAGTATTTCTGCATGCATGAGGGCTTATTTGCGTGTGATGCAGCTTGTTCAGTGAAGTAAAGATGACAAGTAGATGGTGCAAGAATACAAATGCATTATAAACTTGTAGGTTTTGTTATTGTTATTATATTATTTGCATGCATATCCTTCATTCATGCACTGCAGTACAGCTCACTATTGTTTGAACAGCTGAATTACAATGAAGGATGCATGAATCAAAGTTTGAATTTAGTTCATCAGTACAATTGCTTCCTTCATTAGGGGAAATTCTGACAACCAAAGTCAAATCAAAGATTGTATTACTTTGTGCAAACATCCATGATTTTTTTTTTTTATTATATGGTTGGATGATACAGTATGTATAAAATCTGTTAGGCTAATGTGTTTTTTTTTTTGGTCAATCCAGAGTCAAAAACCTGAATTAAAAGGAGGTGTTTAAGGATAATGATTCAAAAATACTTTTAATCAAATTTTACTATCAAACAAATGGATAAATCCTACTTATTGTTTTGCAACATTTACCACAAATACAATGGAAACTGAGGTGCTAAATACATTGATTTGTTGACAAATCTCTCTAGTTTCCATATCTATTGACCAAACATACGCTAAAAGCTTCAAAAACAGTTGAAGGTCCTATTTTAGCCATATTTGTAGTTTCGAAGTGGACACAATTAATGTTTTCTTCGAACATAACAACATATTGTCTCGGTTCGTCTCTTTTTTTCCCTCCGTCACATGACTGGGTGTAAATGCTGTTTGTGCATTGACCACATTTCTGCTTTTTGTTATCTGGTATCAGTATAAACACATCATTAAACAAATGAGCATTTGAAGTCTAGTTTATTCTGGTATGTAGGAAATTAAGGGTTTTTTGTGTAAAGAAAAGGCAAAAGGGCATCCTTTTGTTTTCCTCTTGGCCTCCAGGGGATGCAAATCCTTTAATTACTGGCATGTTTGTCCTAATTTTGGTCTTTGCCAACTCTGGCAGAAGACTGTTTTTGGCTTAGTAATATTTGCTTGTCTTTACCAGTTGCTTTGGCTCTCTGTGGAATGCAATGTGATGAATGAAATATAGTACTTGATATATAGTTGAGTAGTGGTAAAAGCAGGCATGTGAAGAATTTGCATTGTTTTTGCAGAACTATTTTTCTACAATTCTACAATTTCATTTAGTAGATGCTTTTATCCAAAGCGACACACATTGAGAGTAGATACAACACAAGAAAGGATCTAGTCAACCTGAACAAGTGCCATAAAACAAGTTCAAGTATGATAATAGGACTGTGGTGTCTACAGGCAGTGCAGACCTAATAGGAATTTTTTCAAATTTTTTTTGCAATCTTTCAATTGCAAAGGTGCAAGTACAAGGTATTACCATAAAATTATCATTACTGCTTACTGCCTTTTGAAGAACCTACAATGCTTACATTAAAAAAGATAGTCAACACTTCAGGTCCTGTAAATGCCCGTGTGGTTTTATTAATTAGATTTTTGATGTTCAGGGTGCAGTTCTATCAAAGCCATCACTGATTTTTCAGGCATCCTGCTGCAGGACGCAGGATCACATGCAAGTGCTAAACCACACGTAGCAATTCATACATCAAACATGAATAGGGGAATACAAATATAAGATGTATACATCTAAACTTGCTGACAGATCCGTGCATGCGTTTGACAGTACATGCAAAGGCTTAGTCATGCAACTCCACTGTGACACACAAACACACACATACTTGCCTGAGGCTGCGTTAGTGGCAGCCATCAGAACAATCCACGCACAAGGGGACAAAATGGGGTAAAGACATGAATGAAGTGACATGTATAAGTGATCATTTTAGCTTTTTTGCAACTATGTAAATCCTATATTGTATCTACATAATCTCTGTCAGCATTAACTCATGTTCTATTTTAGCATACATAGAGTAAACTGTGCACTACAAAGGAGGAGCAAGTCTTTTGAGAGCTCTTTTTGGAAGCCTCTTTTTACTTATTAAGAAATGTACACATAACATTTTTGACTTCTGTGAAAACAGGCGATTTAGGGGACTTTGTGACGATCATTAATAATGAACGACAAATGTAAGTTTTTTTGTATGAAAATTCTCAATTACATGTCAGTGTCATGCATACTTGTCATATATGTCACGTCAAGTACAGTCTGTCTTTACGTCTCACATTCTGTCATTCAGTTTGTAGGTCTAAGGGTATAGCACTTTATATACACTGGTACCAACTAATTACTGTATTTAGATAAGTATAAACAGTAGGTGTTATTGATCTATGCTGTGTGTTTCTACAGAGATTAAATACAAAACACAAGTAGAGAGAAGCACACAGAAAGTTAGAGTGGTGGAAAGGTTGCTTGTGAGTATTAATTATATGCTAAAACTGCAGGCATCAGTACAGTAATTCTATTGATATTTGACTGAAATTCTCAGATGTACAATAACGTGAGTATTAAAAATTGTCTATATCTGGGAAACTATGCAATAATTATTCCTAAACCATAATGGAACATGAATTGCCACTTTAGGGTCAACTGTTGCCGTAGACAACAGGGGTCTTCACTCATCTATTTCAGGAGACAGGTGCGTAGGAGAGGGACAGGTGTTTCTGAAAGTTTCAACAAGAAGCACAAAGTACATTTATTTGCAACAAATAAATATATCTTCATATATCTTTTTGTCTGGTGCAAGATCATCATTTTTAGTCTTTTTTTAATCAATTTGAAATAGTTGCAGCACTGTGCTTCACTATAAAGCTGGTGGGTGTTTCAGTGGGTCCATCAAACATCTGTATGCACACAAATGCTTGATGCAGTGACGTGAGCATGTAATGAGATCAATAAGCAATCACTGGTGTGGTCTGGTTTCACAGTGCATTGACAGGACCCCTGATGTGCTGATTGGGAACAATTAGCATCAGTGAGCAGCGCTAACAGGGTTTTGAGTGATGATGGTAATGAGTTCATGTCTGAATTCACGTGTGTGTGTGTGCGTGGGTGGGTGGGTGGTTGAGTCATCATCATCCTTCCCAGGAGTCCCATCGCTCTCCCTCGCTCACACACACTCACACACACTGTCATAAACGCACACATGCAAACCATAATACACAAGCAGTGTTGCCAGATCCATCTGGCAGGCTAGCTATGTTGAATGGGTAAACGGTGATTCTTGCCCATCTGATTTAACTGCATGGTGCGGAATACAACAAAATTAGGATACTGATCAACATTACACACAGTGGAAAAAAAGCGACTTTGAATATAAGCCTATTTGGGAAGCTTGAAACTTCAGGTTTTATACCAGGGAACTGATAAGCTTTGGCAGCAGATGAGATGAAAGATGTTTGCACAGATGATTTAAGATTTTACCAATAGCTACATACTTTACTGACATTTTTATAATGGTATCATTTGTTCAAGAACAATATTTGGTTCACTCAGTAGGAAAAAAATCTTTATTTTACAACTCAGCCCTAGTATCCATTTTCATGCTGATGATACCACCTTCTATTAGCCAAACCAAAAACCAAGCTTTCTCCATATTGCAGGCTGTTTATAATGTCCTGCACAAAGGCTTGTTTAATTTAAAATGTGTTGTACAGAAAGGCAAAATGTCTCATCCATGTGTTAAATGGAGCACTCACTGATGCACTCCAGAATTACTTACAAGACAGAATTGATCTTGAACTCTTTTCTCTCCTTAAAGTGTGTGTGTATATATATATATATATATATATATATATATATATATATATATATATATATATATATATATATATATATATACATATATACACATACTGCAGGTGTAACACCATCACCAATGTGAGTTGTATGAAAAAATTGAATGGTCATTGTTAACATTTTAAGCACATCAGCATAGTTGCATCTTCATATATAAGTGACTGAGATTTCACATCTGTACCTCTGGACTTGATCTTTAGTTGCAGTGGTGTAACAGACTGTCGTTGATCTGTGATCTGTACAGATCCCAACCCATGGTTCAGCACACATGGGAACTCTGGATGAATTGCAAAGTTTAACCATCATAGTATGAAACACAGATTAACTGTCACTGTTACTTTTTAAAATAACTAGAGGGGCACTTGGAGAGTGCCAAAAAAAAGTTTCATGAAATTCAGCCTGGTAGTTTTTACATAATGCTGCTTACACACAGAGACAAACGAATCGCACAGGGCATGTTAAGCGCAGTTGACAGTGACAGTAATTTTTGTTTTTATTTTGCTGATTGAAAAAACGATTCAATTTGTGATTTAAAAGTCTGATCCGAAACAGCGAGTTTTGTGAAGTTTTCCACTCCTTTTTAGTTAAGTTCATAGCTAATAGTCTGATTCCAGCTGAGATTGACTGATTGAAAGTTCCTCATTATAACTCTAAACTAGTTACAACTGGTTTCTAGGACTGTGCATCGGACTACTGGAATGAGCAGCAACACAGCTTGAAGTTAGAACCACTCGTCCCTCTGAGAGACTTTAAAGCTTTACTGGCTGTATTTTGTTTGGTGTTGTGTCTGTTTCAGTTGGATGGTTTTCATTGTTGGGATCTTGTGTATATGTAATTTGGTCTCAAGTCTCTTCACTGAGGTTCCCTGAATATATAAAGCAAAATATGTTAATTATTATTTTTTTCATTCTTTACTTCTACAAATACCACATCACTGGATGAGATTAAGTGAGTTGAGATTAGAAGGTGTCAGGTGAGGTAACAATCTATCTTCTTAGATACATTATTTCCTCCTTTGAAGTCTTTCATTATTTTCACACCCATTATTCACATTATGTAGGAGTTAAATAAGATAAAACCATAACAGATAGATTTGTTTTCATCTGCTCGACACTTCTGTTGTTTATAAATTCCAGTCTCTCTCTGTCTCTCTTCATATATGTGTTATGTCTCATGCAGCCTCAGCTGGGATCTAGTAAGAACAGTTGCTGGCCAGTAGGGGTTTTGGTCTGGCTTGCTGGGTTTTTCAGGACTAGAGTGTCTGAGTCGTGACAGAGAGCATGTGTGTGAATGTGAGTCGGTGTATGTGTTTGCACCCATATGTGCTTGTGCCTCTGTGGGTGTGCCAGTGTGTGGGTGTGCATGTGTCAAGGTGGACTTGCTAACATTAATTTGTGCAGCTCCTTTGTTCCGTTAGCCCTGACATGGCATTTGTCACTCTAGGTCATAACTTGCAGGGTCACTGGCACATGCTGCTGTTAGTTTGACCAAGAATCCAGGATGAGAGGGATAGTTTGGATTCTTTGAAGTGGGGTTGTATGAGGTGCTTATCTATACTCGGTGTGTTATCTACACTAGATGGTGGTCTGCATGGCCTCAGTTTCAATAGGCAGACAGGAGAACCTGAATGGAAGCAATGATAGATGGCGTCAGCAGCAAAACCACCCACCTAAAAAACTCATCAGTTAAAGTGAGCACTATGTTTACAATATTTTCACTACTTTTCCCTTCCTTGGACAGCCCATCCAACATGAAACTGAACCCATGCTTCAAACCCACCAGACTCTGTTGACAAAAAACATTATTTTCCCTGCAGAATACAGGAATTGTCCATCTACCACTGTATAACTTTGGTGTTTTAACACATCAGTTTTGAACTAGTTTGACTCATTGGATCTAGACTGGAGGTATAAAATTGTTATTGGCCACACATTTCAAGCAACTTCCTCCCCTTCTGCTATCTGTTTGTTACCGTTTTCGAAATCCTGTTACTACTGGAAACAACAACTAAACCGACTAACAACTTTTACCAAAGGTCTGGATCATACTGTAAGGCAATCCTGCCAGTTTTTTGGGGTAAATTATCCGTATTAATGACAGTTGTCACCTTCCTGCATGTCTCACGAAAACAGTTTCCTCTTCACTTTTTTGAGGGGGCACTGTTGCTGCATCCTGGGCTTAATCATGCTGAATACAGCTACAAGCCAGAGTGGTTTTTTTTTTTTTCAGCTATAACAGGATGACAAAGTGTTGCATCCAGACCATTCTGCACAGATGTGTTATTGTTACAAATGATAACAATAATACTAACATGTTCAACTGCCAAAGTCATATCTTTACATACAAATTAGCCAATAATGGCATTGATAGAGCAATGTTCCGCCAGTAAAATCACTTTTTTTTGTCAACTTTGAAGACAGTGATATAAATGCTTCAGTTGCCCATCAGAAAAGCCTGTCTGATGACAAAGTAAAGTGGTGAAAATATTCTAAATACAGACTTTAAATGATATAGATGTATCCTGTCTGCTTCTCCAAACAGGTGGTTTAACTACTGTAAGTAATCCTGTAAGTATTCTTAAGTACCTCATCTGTCCCATTAAAGACAGCCACATAATGCATTTCAGAAGACGATCTAAAACACCTGTTGACAATCCCAGTCGGTTTCATGCTGCTGAAGTCAGTTCTACTTAAAGCACTAGGAAAACAAGGATGTCATAGTTTGTGTTTCCATGTTGTATCTGTGGTGGACTAAAGTAGTAATTTTTACAATGCAAAACAAAGATGTTCTCTGTAGGCCTATGGAGTTGGTGAAGAAATCTCTCCTATTAGCTTTCAGGGACTTTTTTTTCCAAAGAATTGGGTCACAACATCTCAAAAGCTGCATGATTGTGATTTTGAATTATATTTGTCTTGTACAAATAATGAGGTTGATGAAGGACATGCAGCACTAGATTTCATTCAGGAGCAGTTAGGATTAACACAACTCATTAATAATAGACCTGGTAAACTACGGTGTCTCTTGTAGTGTTTCCTAATTGGGAAATGTCCTTCTCAGATTTAGCTATGATTTGTAACTGACCAGCAGTTATTCTTTGGTTTGTAGTATGACCACTAGGTATAGTGTTTTTCCACGTTTTATGATTATATACAAATACACTAAAGTCATATGAACCTAAAGGCACTAAGAACAGACACACACATGGTAACCATTGAGCATATTGTGAATATGATTTAAATCGAATCAAGTTGATGTGAGTCTGTTCCAGACTGAGTCTTAAAAGGCGGCAGATAAAATCATATGTTGTGTGACGTGATAGCATCATAAGTCCAGATCTAGATGCTGCTAGTTGTCTTCTCATATTGTTTGTGTCTGCCAACATCTGCATTTTGCTTTTCTTTATTCCTCTGTAGTGCAAATTGCACTACAAGTAATTTGTTTTGGTTCAAGAACTTTCACGTTAATGAATGGTTATTTCCTGTGTAGTGCCGCATATGTTTTCAGTCTTAAGGTGTATGTTCCTTCCTGAGCAACAAAGACAAAAATTCTGTGCAAGGTGGAGAAAGTCTTCAAATTCTGCTTGTCTAGTTTTTGTAAGTTCCAGATAGCCTTTAGTTGTGGCCAAAACTTTAGATAAAAAGAGTTGTTTTGTCTCTTTTTGTATTGTGGTCAACTGTTGTCAAGGCTATAGTCCTGTTGTCTGTCCAGTCCATACTGGGATGTGATTGTCTACTTGGAACCTGAAAGATTTGTCTGTTAAGTGAACAGTGTTTGGACACTTTCCATTTTTTGTGCATTAATTTCTAAATTCTGAGAGAATTTGAGTCATTTAAGTTCACAACTCAAAGATATTCTGTACAATAACTGTACAACCACGTGTTTAATTTCAGTTTTACGTGTTCTTGGTAAATGTATTACCACATAAGGGAGACTTGTCCCTGTGAATGCATCTAAATCCTGAATATACCTGAAAAACACCCCTCTTACTAGCAGGGTTCAAGTCAGCAAAAAGAGCTCCCCCTGCAGTGTGCAGCGTGTCATTGCATGGTGTTGGCCATCACAGTACTTTGACACTGTGGTGTGTGTGCAGCTGAACCATCTCTACTTTGCACAAGATGTTGACTTTTTTTGTTGCACAGTTTGTATGAGTGAAATTAGTGTCAGTCTAATTAAGACTGAATGATGGAGTTGTCAAAGATTATGTGGCTCAGAAGCACATTAGTCCACCGTGATTTCCCAGCCTCTTACAGACTTGACAACAGAAGTGTATTTGAGCTGTAATGGAGGCTGTCAGGGGACAGCAGAGCACAGAGGAGGATTTAATGGCTCGGGTAAATGATGGAAGCTGAAATGTTTGGGATTGAGAGAACGGGGACTCATTTGGTTTTCTCAAGTTTAATTTCTGCTATGGTGCTGTGCTGTAATGGCATCGTTAGTTTAATATAGCGTCTCTTAAGTAAAGAGTATCAACAAAAAAGACTCGGGATTCTCCATGATAAAAAAGTGAAGAGTGATTCAGCATTCTATTTTTTTTTCATTTTCCCAACCGCCTCCCTCCTATCCTTGAGGCCGTACATAAAACACAAATCTACTGTATTAGGCAGATTATCTCATCTGCCATTCAAGACGCAAAGTCATCTCCAGTGGATGACAGTTGCACTTCCAGGTCATCACATTTTATGGCGTCAGACTACAAAACACAACAGCCTGGATGCTGCACAGACACACACTCGAGACACACATGTGCATAGACACACTGGCCTGGGACCAGTTATAGTAATAATAATAATTATTGTTAATGAGAGTCATATAGATTATTAAAATTACCAATTTTTTGCATAAGAAACATTCAGCAAACTGATGGGTTTAACAGAAGAGACAGCAAAGTCACATTTAAACACTGTACCTGCAACTAAAACAAGGAAATTTTCCTACAACCACAATTAAATGTTGCAGCTATTTTCCCAAGAATAATTATTGATATTATATATTTTGTTCATGTAATCTTGCTAAAATGATTTTGGCAGGTTGCATGCTGTAAGCACACAGTTCCAATATATAAATAAATATCAGGAACTATCTCAAGATTCTTTCTCTTTTAAATCATAATATATATGTAAAGTATATACCATTGTTTGTATTCAGATGAACTCACTATGTTGCAGAAATCCTTTGAGTTCAGTCATCCTCACTTACACACCACAAAAAGATCAAGACCTACTTTTATTGGATATTTTCTTGCAGTTATAAATCTAGTGACAGTACATTGACATAGTCACAGGCCCTTTAAGTTTAAATTATTTTAATGCCGTGCAGTTTCAATTTGCGCTGGACAGAATTTTTCATGCAAAAGTAAACTACCTTCATTTATCTTATTCACACAGTGGAGATGCAACAGAGAAGCTGAACTTAAGTGAGCTTTCAACCTACCATACAAACGCTGTTTAGTGCAATTACAAGTGGAAATCTGTCTCTACAGGAGGTAGAATTATAATAGTAAATGCAAAACTTCTGCTCTGAGCTTGTCCTGGAATTTTTATGTCTTCTTCATCACTACACCAGCTGTTAGCCACATGTAATGTAGGTCAGAGGAGTACAATTTACAGCACTCGTGTCACATTGCATGATTTCTATTCTGTCTTGAAGATTCAAACAGTTACCTCTTGCTGCCATTTGGGGCCAGCAGTCATCTACTGCAGCTTTAATTGGCCTCTCTTGTATTGTATGCCCTTGCTGGTCATTGATCATCAATTTCAACTTTGTGTTGTATTGTGTTTGTTTACTCCAGAGACTGGGATCATGAGGAAGCGCTTAGCCTGAGTCTCTGAAAGGAGTCCTTCTGGAAATCTAAAAACTTTAAATTTTTGGGGAAAACACTCAAAAACTTGAGTGTGAAATTGAATAGCACTATTCTCTTACAGAGTAAAGATGAAGACTCATGGCAGAGAGGGCAGAGACACAGAGTGGTGGTGGGTGAGGGGTGAGGAGTGGCGTATGTAGATCAGCCCTCCAGCATTAAGGGTGATGTGTCCTTTTCTTATTCCTCATCAGCAGTGCCTGCTCTTGTTTTATTTTTAGATGGCTTGATGGAGAGAGTGATGGAGGAGGGGTGAAGTAAAGGAGGGTCCGTAGAAGATGTTCTGTGCTACAGATAGCTCTGTGTAGCGTCATGCAGTGGACAGGTCTCTGACAGTAGCGTCTGTTTGTGTGCTTCTATCTGCAGATTATGGGCCAACCAGACTGGGACTACAAGAGAGTTCTGAGCAGATCCCAGGTCAGTGCCGCCCAGAGGGGAAGGCGAGGAGGGATGTGTGTGTGTCTTTGGCATCATTTTTCTCTTTTAATTTGAAGGTTGGCTGAACACCTAAATAGCCTAAAAGTAGATTTTTATGTGTATTTGCTCATCTTTAGACTCATTAGCTTTATATTTACTAGAGTGATGGTTCCTGCTACTCTGCTAACTGTTCAAGCTGACATTCAAGCAATGAACATATTTCAAGTTTCCAGTCATAGTTTGACTTCACAAGTTCTGTAGTTCCTGTGACATATTGCTGGTCAGACTAGCTTTTATGTTGCTTTTGTGTTACTAGTGGCTGCTTAAGGTTTTATGAAAAAAAACTAACAAAAAAACCCTGCATTTTGTTGTTCTTGGCTTAATCTGATCCAAATAAATAAACAATGAACTTAGAGCCACTGAAATCTGCACAGAGCAGCAAAGTCGAGTGGTGATTTTCAGTGATCAGCAGTACTAGTAACTCTTTTATTTAACCGGGGAGCCAACTCATTTAGTGTTAATATCAACATATTGCTTAATATATCACATTAGCCAGCTCAGTGGCTTAACAACATTCAGGTGGAACTTCCTGAGGGATATGAAGTCATCGCTCATGAGAAATATAGAAGAATGCTTTTATGCTGGAAAGTTTGGAAAGATTCAGGATAGGGAGGCTTAATACAGTAAAACAATGTCTTAGAAATGTTTGATGGAGAACAAACAGACATGACTTCTAAATATTATGTTTCTATACAACTATTATGAGTTCTACATTTTGGCTCAATTTTAACACAGACATTTTCTTAAACCTAACCAAGTATTGTTTGGGCTCTTAAAACTAGCCAGGCTTTAACTTGTAGGTAACATAGTAAAAATGTACATTTTAACACAAAACACAGTATTTTCCTAAGCCCTTTGGTGACTAAACCTCACCAAACAGAATGCACAATTCAGTTTAGCTGCATAAGAATGCAGTTTCTGTGAGTTAGGGTTGCAGCAAAGAAAAATGGGTGATTCCCTTTTCCTACAGGGTGGATGAATAGTTATTGACATGCTGAAACAAAGATGTTTCCTCAACAGGTCAGACATTACCTGTACCACTAATTTGGGCAGAACAAAATAATTTAATTGATACAGTCATGCAATGTGAAGTCTGTACATGTCTTTAGTCATCCACAAGAGGAAAAATAACAAAAGTCCAAGTTCATTCATGTATATTTTGGGATAAAAGGCTTCTAGTCAGCATGATCTTTTCAAAAAACAAGACTGTTTTTGTGTCATACTCATTAATAACGTTTTCTATTTAACTATTAAGTTGTCCCTGTTTTTTTTCCACACTTTACATGTAACTCCAGCTGTAGCCAACAGCAAACCTACCATCTCAATGGACTTTTTATGAATCAATACATCCCCCAGTTTCCTGATGTAGAATTGCATTTCTGATAATACACGTTACTCACTGCTTGGTTGTTATGCATCACCTGCTATCACAGGAAACACTTGACAAGTAGTAGGCGTAGTGTGACTGTGGCCAACTGAGCCCCGAACAACTATTTTATGGTTCATAGACGAGTCACTTTGATCTTTGTCCCAATGTATCCTAGCAACCAGGTATTTTCAATACAACTGATTTCTATGTGCTGCAGGTCTTCCCATCCCTGAACCGCCACTGACTTGGCAGTTGGCAGATGCAGAGAGGTAGGGGCGGGTGAGAGGACAGAGGGAGGTTCATGAAGCAGTAGAGCAGAGGAGAGCAGAGGAGATGAGAGGAGAGGCTCAGGAAGCGTTTGAGGGCTGCACTGTTGAAATGTCAGCTGCTCTGGATTGAGACCCTTACTTGTGACGTTTGGGTTAAAGGAAGAAAAATCGGGCTTAAAGCTGTTCATATCTACAGCAGTCTAGATAGTGATATCAAGACTGTGTTCAATCTGAACACAAATGATGCAGAGGAGGCACTCAGCTAGTACCATGGGACAGCATCAGGACAATGCACGTCTTCCTAAACAGGTACTGGTTTAATTCAGCCTGGGTGTGTGCTGTATGTGTGTGCTACATGTATATGTACATGCGCTGTGTGTGTGTGAGTTGTGTGCACGTGTGCATGCCATTTAATCAGTCATGATGAGATGGTTTAAATAGGACAACTTGAAGCAATGTCTAAATTAAGATTCTTGATACAGCCTAGTTTTTAGGTCAGTTACGCGTGTGAGAGAATGGTGTTCGTAAGCAGGAGAGCGAAGCCACTGCTGAGAGATTCAGTGAAACTATTGTTCTTCTGTGGGCACCGTTTGTTGAGTAACATGTCTTGTAAGTGCAGGTGTGTTATCTGTGCCTTCAATATATATATTTGTGATTGCATGCTTTTTTTTTTTTTTTTTTTATCTTTGACTCCACTAATCGATGTCTATTGATTTTGTGTCAGTTTTGTTCAGAGTGAATATGAGATAAAGGTACATATATTGCAAACTGAAACTATCAGTAACAGATGTAGGTGTTTAGTAATCCAGACCTCTCAGTTGGCCTGTGCCCATTCCAAAATACACACTTTGCTCGCCATTATTAACAAATCAATAGATACATTTTTAAAGGATTAATAGCCTCGTAGCTGTGCGGTGTTCCAGCTCTGCAATCCTGCAACTGTTTGCAATTCTGTAATTGTCCTCTTGTATCCAGAACATGAACTTGGCCCCTGGCATATTTTCTTGGCTACTACTGCTTGAGAATTAATTCTTAAAGCTCAGAGAAGCATAAAGGCTTTCTACATATTTCACAGTTTTCTGTACTATTGATTTAGTAGTACAAAAACATTGGGCATCTCTCCACTGTAGTGCTGTATTTACAGTTATTGTGGATGGGACTGTGGAGGAGCTCAGCTGGTCTGCTAGAGTGAGCTGTTCTCTTTTTCACTTGACTGGACACGGCCTGCCTGTGGACTCAGCTCCTTTCTTTCTATGCGTCTGTCAGTCTCTTTCCCTCCCTCTTTCTCTCCATCACTCTTTTTCTCTTTATCTCCCTCTCTGCTCTCACCATCTGCCTTTATGCCTGATCTGCCTACATATTTCCTAACCATCTCTCAGGAGAGGGCTGGAGGGATGAGGGGTGGAAAAGGGAAAACTGAGAAAGTGGGAAATGGCAGATATGGGAAACTGGAGAGAAATAATTGAGAGTAAGTTCGGGGGGGGAGGGGGGATTGTCAGTGATATTATTGTTCAGGCCGAGTGTCAGTAATTAACTTGGTGTTAATGTACATTTACATCATAATAGCATATGCAAATTCAGGATTATTGCATTTTGTGCATGTGTGGACTTATGTAGGTAGGTTTCATGCACGAGACTACTACAAGACTACTTCATATCTGCTTATAGAATGAAAATATCGATAACTACCAGTGGGTTTTCCAGTGGTGTAAGATCTGGTTCATTGCTAGCTCCTTAGCCGTTAAATAAGAATTTAGTGCAATCCTATACAGACTGACTCAACTGTATGGCAACAATGACAAAAATATTGTGTTGGCTATTATTTTACCACCCTCTGTGCGTTAGTTTGAATGCCAAACCCTACTCCGCTGTAAATGGACACCTTCTACTATCTACCTCGACAAGTTATTTAAGTCAGCGTTTCTATTCTTAGAGCTTTAACATACACAGATCTTATTTTATTTATCTGTGTGTATCATCAGAGGCCAGTGTTTAAAACTGTCTTCCGTTACAGTGCGCTGCAATTGCTGAGGGATTACGACCCATCTTTCTGTGTGCAGCGTGTACTGTATTACCCTGAAAGCCTGACAGACTGATCCCAAGGGGCAGTTCTGGTACATGCATGCCTGTATGTGTGTGTGTGTGTGTGTGTGTGTGTGTGTGTGTGTGTGTGTGTGTGTGTGTGTGTGTGTGTGTGTGTGTGTGTGTGTGTGTGTGTGTGTGTGTGTGTGTGTACACATTTGCGTGTGTCCACTGTTCATTTACTCATTGACCATCGCTGCCCCTGCTGTATCCTGTGGGCCTTTATGCTGGGAGGAATCAATAACCTTCTCCCTCGCCTTGCCTCTCTACTGTGTCTCCACCAGAGTAGCGCTCTGTAGCACTCAATCAGCTCAAATCCTCCTGCACTGAATGCATTTGCAAATACGTGCTACTTTGTGTTTTAAAACTCTGCAGTAAAAATGTTATAGTTCAGAGAATAACAGAGAAAAGTGCCATGAAACAGCTGCAACACCAGCATCCCCGTGTGTGTGTGTGTGTGTGTGTGTGTGTATGTGTGTGTGTGTGTGTGTGTGTGTGTGTGTGTGTGCGTGTGTGTGTGTATACGTGCGTGTGTGTGTATATGTGCATGTGTGTGTATATGTGCGTGTGTCTGGGTGTCTATAAACACACAAATTCATGCTCCTACTATCTCACTCGCTCCCTGACATTAGCTGAACGGAGTCCATTACTGCCAGGTAATAGGTGAATGTCACAATAGCAGGATGTCATAAAGCTCTGGAGTGGTCTAATGGGTTTTGTTCAGGTTGAGGTGACACATGCACACTCATCCACGCACGCACACATACACACAGACACACACACACACGCTCTTCCAGGAAACTATCTTCCTATGTGCTTGATGCGTTTTACTCATCACATCATAGCCTTGAGCCCTGACATGTTTGAAGAGGTAATACAGTCTGTTTAAAGAAGTAAATTATGAGAATCATTGTTTGAATACAGAGGAGGGGCTCCGCTGCTGTCACCTTTTATGTTCCATGTTTTCTCCGCAACCTTATCTTCATCTTTTTTTCTAGCCAATGGCAAACTCTAATACAAACAAATACATGGATGTGAGCGAAAGAAAAGAAACACGAGTTACCTGAGCACCCAAATTGAGTAGAATAAGTACAAATGTGCAAGCAGGCAGTTTCCAGGTTCAGGTGACACTGACTGAAATTGCAACCAAAGTGGAAAAAGTTTGGCACAGATACAAGCAAAGAGGCAAACGCAGAGGCTGCTGCCACTCATGAAGCCTTGCAGCCTCAGGGGGCAGCCAGATGGGAGAGGAGAGGCTTATGGATGGAGTTATCATGTGAGCTCATTTGCTTCATGTGCTGGCACAGTGGGGAGGAGAAAGATGCAGGAGGAGAGCAGGAGTGGGAGGGTGGAAACATCCTGATTTGATTCAGCCACTCTAATAATCATCTGCTATTTGATAAGCTTGTTTTTTGTTCCATTTCGGAATTGATGAATGAATGGCGTTTCTTATTAGTCTTTTGTTTAATCTGACATTTAAAGCATCTTATTTTGTGCTTTTGCTCAGATACATAAGAGTACTGATGTTATCAGCAGAGATTGGCTCAAAGATATATTGATATTCCACTAATGATGACCTGAATGTGATAATTACGTTTTCTTCGTTACCTTATCAATACCAAAAACAGCAGTTTCATACTTTAATTGCAACATACCCAACCTTTGTAATAGTTAATCATCGACCAAATCTGAGGAATTCCACGATTCCTAAATGTGTTCCTCCCATATTTTCAGTAGTCGCATTCGTCTCAGAAATCGGAACAGAGAAAGGAAAGGAACAAGACCTGAACTTTGAGGAGCCGATGCACTTTTTGTTAGGAATGTTACATATAGTAGGGCTGGACATTAAATGTCACTACTGTCATGATCATGCTCAAGGTTCAGGCAGAAATGTGGGAGAACATATAGGTCTCTGTGCTTCAAGTCCAAGATAAAAATACGCAATACTTTATGGGCATCAACAACAACATTTCCAGGTACTAAATACTTAGTCTTTGAACAGATAATCCTGGTTTAAATCAAAATTCAACACCGTTTTATTGAGCCTTGCATTGTGATAACATAGAAGCATTTGAATTTGTGTTTTTTTGTTCTTTTCTTAAAAGAAAAGGGGGTTTGTAGAAAAAAAACATGTTTATTCCTCCAAAAAATTAAATAAAATCAAAATCAAATATATATTGTTTCTATATTGTTACCAGGACTTGAATGTTACAGCAGCACTAATATCAACAAGCTAACAATATCCAGCATACATTAACAGCTCATAATGAACTGCTCCAGTTGGTGTTGCTAATCAAAACTGAGAAACTCACAGTGTTCAAGTGTTTGAGTCTTTGAGTTTTTGGAAAAGCGCTTTATAAATAAAATTTATTATTATTATTATTATTATTATTATTATTATTATTATTATTATTATTATTATTATTATTATTATTATTATTATTAAGTGTTTGAATTAGTTAAACTTTTGATTTTTCTTCCAGTCGCTTCTAGTAATTTTCTGGTGTTAAAATTTTGTATAACACAAACTCTCAAAACATTTTAGTTTATTTGTGTTTTCCATACATATAATTAAAAGAAAATTTTTTAACATTTATTCTTCAGTTTTGATGGACTGTTACTCATGATGTCTAACCTACCAGAGAGTGCTGTGGGGGGGTTATTGCAGACCAAAATGTGGGAACTACAGATAAAGGAAGGTAGCTCCATCTGACCCAAAGTAGTGCATTTATAAATAATGTATTCTATTGGAAATTGTTTAAAACTTGACAATTCCCAAAATTGAAAAAACCCTCAATATCAGATATGATAATTAGGATGAGAATCATCCATCCATCCATTATCTATACACCGCTTAATCCTCACTAGGGTTGCGGGGGGGGGGCTGGAGTCTATCCCAGCTGACTCGGGCGAAGGCAGGGGACACCCTAGACAGGTCGCCAGTACAGAGAAAAACAATCACTCTCACATTCACACCTACGGGCAATTTAGAGTAATCAATTAACCTCAGCATATTTTTGGACTGTGGGAGGAAGCCGGAGTACCCGGAGAAAACCCACGCATGCACAGGGAGAACATGCAAACTCCATGCAGAAAGATCCCGGGAAAGCCGGGACGCGAACCAGGGATCTTCTCGCTGCAAGGCGAAAGTGCTAACCACTACACCACTGTGCAGCCCGGATGAGAATCAGTCAGTAGAAATATACTATGCAATTCTTAAATGGTAATTATATTGAAGTGTCTGCATTGTTGCAAGATTTGTAAACTGTGCCCATATTTTACTGTCAACTCCTTCTTGTCTCTTGTATAAACCGAGTCTTTAGCTTCGTTCTCGCTCGTTTTATGGATTAACTTTGCATTCAAGAAATGCTAAATTCTGCATGCATTGCGTATGCTGTACATGTATAAACAGGCTTGTGTGTATGCATGTGGGTACTGTGAGGAAATTGATATAAGCTAAAGAGAAGCTGATTAGCACATGTTGACATTAACAGTGGAATCCATTACTGAAACCACACATGGTTGGCCTTTGAAAGAGATGAGCCTTTGGGCTTATCAGTCACTATGTTGAATTGCTAACAGCTAAATTTAGGCCGGAGGGGGTTGGGAAGGTGTGTATGAATGTTGTTGGGTGTCTATTAATGCTGTTTCATGACTGATATGTTTAATCCTGTCATTTTTCCATACTAACTTGCTGTCATTGTTCCTTCTGGGACTGTAAAATGTGTAATTTAATATGAAGACAGATATGCTCACAAAACGCTCACAAACAGTAGATGTGCTGTTGTTCTGCCTCCAGTACACAGACAAACATATTCTGTTTCTCTCTCACTCAGGTGTAGAGATAAAGAGGCAGTGCGACAGTGTGGTTTGACATCTGTTCATAGCATCACCGCTGTATTACAACAGAAAACATGAACAAAGAATGATTGTCTCATTTCCTGTACTTGTCCTCTCTCGCTTCGTCTTCCAGTCTTCAGGCACCAGTGTGGTGGTGGACATCGCAGTGATGGGTGAAGCCCATGGTTTGATCTCAGACCTGCTGGCAGATCCATCACTGCCCCCGAACACCTGCAGCTCTCTGAAGGCTGTCAGCAATCTCCTCAGCACCCAGATCAGCCTCCAGCCACTGCACCGACCTCGCATCCCAGCAGACCCACACACCTGCTCGGACTCTGAGGACGGGCCGGAAAAAGTGGAAAGATTGGCCATTCCAAAGGTTAATGTTCGACTTTCTGAAGAATTCTTGCTCATTCTTGTGTTTCTTGTGTTTGCAAAAAAAATTAGAAGTTGTTTGCATGTAAACTGGATGTTTACTCAGCAGCTCATATGAATTTAGCACTGAATGGCCACAGTAGTGGTCTGTTGTATGGAGCTGATTAGCATGAATAGGAAAATCGGCACTTGTGTCATTTGCAGCAGTGGTTCTCAACCTAAATGCCAGGGCCCCACAAAGTGTCCCCTTACATATTTTGTAAGGGGATACTTTGTGTGGCCCTGGCATTTAGGTCACAAGTTCAAAATGAAGATTAGATGAAATAAGAAAAAAAAGATTTTGGGGGTGCTTTTCAATAATTATTGCAATGCAACAAAGTACTGATGCAATTTATCAGAGTTGTGGAGCCACAAAGAGTTCCAAGAGTTTCCAAATAAGAAGCAAGTATAAACTTGTATACTTGAAACTGCCGTGTGCATACTATGAATAACTCTTTTTTTAATTAGACATGTAGTAGGAAGGATACATAAGTTTAAATATGGGAATTATATTAATTTGCATTGTGCTGTAGTGAACCAAAACAAGTTATGTCATAAACTCATGTTCCCTTTTTATTTCAAGATACAAAACTACAGGCAAATATTGTAATTAGTAAAGAAAACTATTTCTGAAATAGTGAAATCAGATGTGTCACCATACGTGTGCTCACAGAGTCAGATTTAGCTTAGCTGTGTGTTGTAGTACACAGGTGATGCCCAGGTGTGCCTCCCACTGCATGCATCACTCACCTCTACCATTTCCTCCCCCACTGCCGGCAGAGTGTGGGCCTCTAATGTAGCTAACAATGACGCAAAAGCTTCCACCAGGCTTTTTAATGTTTTACAAGGCCAGTGCTTCAAAATGTATGCAGGCACTTAAGGCGGCAAGGAAACTAAATAAAGCGTGTGATGCAATGCAGGATAGCCTACCAGGAAAGTGACTAGCAGCTTTAACGCTGCCTGAGTGCACTCAAACGCTCGAGTCATGTAGAAAAACTCAATGAGATGCTTCCTCATTTTTAGCTCATTGGGGGTTTGTGAGTCTGCATGTGGTTGCTGGTAAAGTTGGTGATTCAGCTCACCTGTGTGGCTGTAAACCAAGGACAGAAATAGCAGCAACATAAAGGTAATCAGTAATGTTGGTGACTCAGGGCCATTTCTTTCTCAGGTTTAGCCTTTGCTTGACAGGACCCTGAAACACTACATTTTTTTTTGTTGCAGGCCTTGGTACAATTTGTACTTTCGCTTGTGGTTATGGTTGGAATTTGGCCTTTACTTGTCTTTTCTTTGTGTTTAACTCTTGTTCAGAGTATTTGTCTTGTTTATTGCAGCTTCCTCACATTGTACTAATGTTTATGCACAAATTTGTCTTTATTTAATCTCTTATTACTCCTAAAGCTCCCAACCTCGTAAGATTAGAATTATAAGATAAGTGTACTATAAAACAGATGAAGTGAACATCACACCCATTGTTTTTATGAGCTACATTACTGTTGGATAACGATATGTTGCGGATGTTTCAGAAACATGCAGTACCACACAGTAGCGATAGACCGATTATTGGCCTGTCCTGTTATTGTGGCAGATATTTGTCATTTTCTGGAATATTGGTATTGGTAAATTAATGACTGATTATTGATGAACTAAATTTGCCAATGCAGCAGCCACTCTCTGTCTGTAGTCACTCTGATGTCAGAAATGTTTCTCAAGCATAGACTACAAAAACTGAACACGAAACACAAGTTGACTGCACAAACCAGGATATTAGCTACTCTCACAGTGGCTAAAGCTATGCAAACAGGGAGCGGCTAAGTTAGAAGGCAGCCACAGATTACCCTTAAACAGAGTCTGGAAAACAATAATTAATAATTCTTTAAGATCTGGACCTTAGTGAGCAATGAAAGTGATAGAACAGTAAAATATTAAGAAAATAGAGAAGAACAGCACATGTAACTGTAGGAGACAAACTGATCAATCTCAGTTGATCCCAGACAGAGGAGAACGTCCTAATTTATTCACCATTATTTCTATTTTACATATTCAGTTATAGTCGCCATTATTAATGAAGAGTAGTTATGAATGACAGGGTCCTGCTATCACATACTGTTATACCATTACATTTAGTATATATCGGTTCCAAATATCAGCTATCTGCCATTCTTGATTACCAATAATGGGAACTCGTATCGGTTGATCGCTACAACACAGTACTGAAACTCACAAAAGGTAAAGCTATTTTCAGAAACTGTGCCCTTCTCCTGTCTCTGTTTTACTCTCCTCCTCCTCGTCTGACATTCTTTCGCACTCTATTAGAGATCTTTGATTAGATTTCCCTCACTGTTGGAGAGAAGCACCACAGAGCAGCCCCAGTGCATGTGTGGATGTTTTTTTTGGAGGAAATCTGATCCTCTGCTGCCCTCTGTATTTCACTGTTTGTCTGTGTGTGACTTTCAGAAAAAAAAACAAAAAAACGGCAGTACGAAAATATAAGCTGACAATTAACAGCTCGTGGCTTTACAACAGAATTTCCAACACTGGATAGATCATCAAGCATGTCTACTTTCTACTTAACATTCAGTCTCCTGCATGCTTTGAAAACAACAGGAATAGGCTTGAGACACATATATGGCTCTAGTTTGATGTCTTTACTTCTTTGACATAGAAGGAAAATATGCACAACTGTTGCTCTGCAGAAATATATGTCCTTTTTTGCATTTTAAGACATATTCCTGAGGCTGAAACTTCTGGTTTCAACTTAAAATTAGAGCTATATTTCTTCACAGAGCAAGTGTGACATTGATGCTCCATTTTGTTGGCAGCGCTTTTCTGTCTCTCGCTTGTGTGTAGTGTGAACTGTGTGTGAATTTGAATGTCTAGCTATCATATTGTATATACATATAGGCAGGGTTGTATTTGCAGTGAGATCTATTACAACTACTTTTGCAAAATCCTTAGCTTTTAGATTGTCTCCGAAGCCCTAGCACTGTGTTGGAGCTTCTTCATGAAGCTTTTGTAGTGTTTAAATGTATATATTTGTATTGCAGCGTCTCAGGCGGAGTCTGCCCCCAGGATTGCTGAGGAGAATTTCATCAACTTGGACCACAACCACCTCAGCTACGGGGCTGCCTACCATTGAGCCGGGCCCTGTGCGTAGAGACCGCTCAGCCAGCATCAAACACACTCCAGACAGGTAATGTGGTTCACTCAGAGATATATGTGGGATAGTGTCATTTCTTTATCTGACTGTTTCCTTAAATTCAACCAGTGAATTGTGGGGCAACTCTGTGATGATGACCATCTCAAAGAGTCGATCCATGTCGGCCTCCTGTGCTGCCTCCGTCACGTCCAACCACCTCTACAGCAAACCACTGGGAAGACCAGGTGTGTGTTTGCATACCTACTGAGACAATAAGTTGAGTGTTTTAGGAGAGTGGTTTAAGATCTGAAACCATCTTTTTCAGGTTTCCCCCCCTCCAACATATCACCTCTGGGCTCTCCGTGCCCGTCTCCTCCCGTCCAGGGCACACCTGTCTCCAGCCCGACAGTAAAGACTTGTTCAGTGCAGCTTCCTGAGCCGGCTGGGCCACTAACAGAGCGGGTACCTGCCTCTGTGGCCCCCAAGAGCCATCACAGAGCCTTAACTCACAGCCAGAGCGCCCCGAGCTCCACCACCACTCACTGGCGGCCTCCATCGCTCTGCGGCAGGTAACTCGCATGCGGTCGCACAGCAGATTAAGTCTTTCCTCGCCAGTCTAATGAGCAAATCTAAATATAGAAAACTTAAACTCACGATTCATGTATGAGTGTTCATTTGTGTGAGAATGAGAGGAAATTAGTCACTTCATTAGTCCGTGCTGAGAGGAAGGGAGCTGGGTTAATTATTAGATGAAAGAGAATGATCAGGATGGACCAGTGCTTATCCTCTGAATGTGTTGGTGTTTCTCTGCTCGCTCTCTGGCAGCTGTGGCAGGCCGTTCGGCAGTCGACTAACACACGGAGTGGAATCTGTTGACAAAGGAGACAGAATACCGCATCCAGGTAAAGTACAGCCTGCAAGCTTTTCTGCCTTTGTTTAGAGTTATGCTTATTCATCAACGTTAAGTGGGAAAATGGGATTTTTGGACAGAAAATGATTTATTCATAGAGTCCAGAAAGTAATGAGGCCAAAGTGTTTGGTAATAGAAGCATCTGTGCAGAAAATGTAACAAAAGAAAGTCTTTTGCGAATACACGTGTAATGTTTTTTCCAGATGAGCGTGCAGTAGCTTCATCAGACTATGACAGCACCTACGACAGCACCTATGAGACCAACCACAGTGACAGCAGCGACTTTGCACAGAATGAAGAGGAGGGAGAGGGAGGCAAGAAGCTGCCTGAAGCGAGGGAGTTTCCAACAGATGGCATCGTTCTCCACCCACTCCTGCCATCACCAGAGGTAGGCAATCAGATAGGCTTCATTTGACATCAAGGAAACAAGTCATGAACTGAAGTAGCCTCCTGGATGGGAGCTGAAACGTCTTCAAGCACCTATAAGAGAAGCCATTTGCTTTTTTTTTAACTGAATCTAGTAGACTTACAATGACCTGGATGACTGAGAATCTGCACAGACAAGTAATGTACTTCAGATTGCCCCAGTAAACAGTAAATAAAGAAGAAAGATCATTTCTGTTCACAAAAAAGGAATTTCAGCAATTAAGCAGAATTTTTTAAGCTTCATTTACTTCCATTAGGTAGCTGCTTGATAAACATTAAGCACTTTTGAAGATCTGTCTCCTAAATGCAGTATAATACTTTGCTTGCTCTTGCTTAGCAAATTCTGAAATGCTGAAAGATACTTTACTGTACTTGGAAATATTTATCTGTGTTTTTCCTGACCTTGTCTTTATGCTTTTACTGTTCCCTGGCAGGACAAGCCGACCCTGGCCTCAGAGGCCCCTGTAACGCCAGCGCTGGAGCCTCTGATGAGTCAGCTCATCAGCTGGAACTTCCCCATTTTCAGTCTTGTGGAGAAGACTCATGGCAAAACAGGCTGCATCCTCAGCCAGGTAAACACTGATTAATGAGGAAACTGTGCAACCTGTATGATTTTATCAAAACATATCGATATTGATTCAGTTAACAGGAACTCATATTGACAGAAATGTCCCTTTGAACGGTGTAATTATCAGCTTAATGAGGTAGTGACATTAGATCTCATTGTACGTAGTGGAAAGTGTGAATGTGTATCTGAACTATGCAACAACAGCAACATGAGAAAATGAATGACCCCATATGCAATACTTACAATTTTGGAGTATTTTTTTTGGAATCTATAACCTAGTTTTTAAAGACTGTGTGTTTGCACAGCAGGTTGTAGTATGTAAGCCGATTTGTATGTTTGTAAATGTCACAACAGTGAAAAATGACAAATAAGTCTGATCAAAAGACGATACAACTGATAATATGTACAAAACTAAAATTTTCTTAGAATCAGCAAGAGATTCACATCCCCAGATACATTATCACTGTATTACAATACTGCAAATCATGTATATTAGTAACACTATAGGTAAGTGTTAAAATCAAACAAATGGATTTAGTGAGGGTTTTCTTATTATGCACGACTGCACAGATGATTTTCATCGTTGATTACGTTTTCCTCGTGTTACTTTCCAGGTTTCTTATCGGCTCTTTAAGGATATGGGTCTGTTTGAGACCTTCAGGATTCCTGTACAGGAGTTCATGAACTACTTCCATGCTTTGGAAAACGGATACAGGGACATCCCTTGTGAGTTGAAGGTTCCACATACTTATGAAAATAAAATGCGACAGTACCATTAGCTGCCACAAGGTGGATGTATTGCTCATAAATTTAACATTTCACAGCAAGTGTGTGGCATGTGTTTACTGTGCAATTAGCTGGAATATTAGTGACTGAAAACATGTTAACACTATGAGCTGACATACAGCATTAGCTTATGCTTTAATGTAATGTTTGAGTCTCGTACAATGCAATAAAAATCTAAAACAATTTCACATTTTGACACAAGTCAAAATGTCAAGGCAGTCTTTCTACCTGCCTTGACATTTATGTAGTTTTAGACCCAATAAAAATTATATATTACCAAATAATGGAGGTAATCAAATATGATTGGTAAATCAGGACATTTAGAGAGAGGCAGTGATATAGAAATAATACAAATGTTGCATTTAAAGTCTTCAACATTTATTACAGTATACATTTGGACTTTTAAAGCTAATAAATGTGTGATTTGCCCCATTTTGAACAGATCTCTACATTATTGGATTCAAATCTTGTATGAAGGACCAAAGTGTGTTACAACCACTATTTGTAATACACTTCATGGTGGTTCCCAATCACATTTCCAGCAAATAGATACTCGTTATTTCCTCATAGCCTGAATCGCCTGCTTTGGATGTTTGGGAATTTTGTGTTGGAAGACTTCTTTAGACAGCCCTCAGACTTCATCTAATAATTCCATTACACTGACGTAACTAGGAAATATGTATAGTATGTGGTTAATTTGCAGCTCAAATTATTTGCAGTATTTATCTGAGCTGGTCAAGCTGCTCTTCAAATGTTTTGATAGGATCTGAAATCTTTGTCTTACTTAAAGGAATGTGAATGAAAGAATGTGACCAAAGTGACAACACTTACTGTTTAGTAGTTGTATGTTTATTAAATGGCCTCTACAGTGAATTTAAATATGTATTTTTTAAAATGTGCGCATATATTTTACAGGTATATCATCTTTCATAGCCAACAGTGTGATATTACTGTGAAAATACCTGATAAGTGTCACTCTGTGTTCTTATCATCACAAGCTGATATGATTATTACATTCATACTGTTTACTGCATACTACTTCATCTGGATTTATTTACTGTCGTCTTTCTGCCTGTACTTCTGTTAGCGTTTTTATTTTAATCTCCCCAGATCACAACCGGATCCATGCCACTGATGTGCTACATGCTGTCTGGTACCTCACCACTCAGCCTGTACCAGGCCTGCCCACCCTGCTGACCGAGAACGGAATACACACTGGTACTGACTCTTTATACTTACAGTAGCTTCTTATAATCAAACCTTCAGGTTGTTTCCTCTTCTTAGTATGCAGTGTGACTTAAATCTCTAATTTTGTTTCCATTCCTTTAGACTCAGCAGCAGCGTTCTGATGGCTTAAGACGGTGCTTATCAATGTACTTTTATGTTATTGTCATGTTTTGATCTCAAATTTAGATGCTTAAAGTAGGTGAAACATCAGCTTCTGTCTATTCTTAGCATACTCTTGGAGAAAATGTCAGAGATTCACAGAAAGAAGCGTTCAAAACAAATACAAGCCAAGTCAGAGAACATACACACACTGTCGCATCATAGACAATCAGGCATTCATCCATTGTTAAAGTGCATAGACAAACAGAGACATAAGCACACAATAAATTATTTATGCACATAGAACTGTCTTGCCACCACAGGACAAATAGCTGAATAATTACTGGATGCATTTAGTCTTCCTTATGGGTCCTGACCCAGAACCAGGGTTTACAACTGCAGTAAACGTCTCTCCTTGTGACCTGTACTTATGACTCTTTATATTTAATGGAGTCACAAGTACAGTGTGACAGCAAACAGTCGTAGTACTTCATATTTCATTACTGCATTTATTTTTATTCTCTCCGTTGCTGATATCGGTTTGTCACTGGCAAGATATTGAACAGTGTGTGAAAACTGAAATTGCCAGTTCTACCTAAAAAATACAGTGTAATAACACACTGTGTTTTATAATAAGTGACAAAGAGGGAACATTTCAGGTCTGAGTCACTGATGGTGTTTTCTTTCTGCCTACAGACTCAGAAAATGGTATTACACCTGGTGCCACAGGCTTCCTGTTGTCCAAGATGAACTCTGCGCTGGAAGAAGGCTACGGCTCCCTGGCTGGTCTAATCCCAGGCCTGGAGCTCATGGCTCTGTATGTAGCTGCTGCCATGCACGACTATGACCACCCTGGAAGAACCAACGCTTTCCTAGTAGCGACCAGTGCACCACAGGTAAACAAATCCAGCCATGCTTCAGTGGCACTGAAGACCTGGGGAGGGGCTGGATGGACAGAGAGGTGGCGCTGATGGATAATGAGGTGCATTTATTGTAGGTTTCACTACAAATAAGGGCAGCTCCAACTGGGATTTCATGCACTTCCCACAAGCAAACACCAGGCTCAGAAATAGGGGAAGGTCATTAATAAATTTCCAGCCAGCAGAGTCCGGCTCAAGCTTCTGTATGTCCAACTAAGTTCCTCCAATGATTATGATATACAGTGGTGTAAAAAAGTTTTTGGACACCCTTAAAATTTTACAAAATCTCAAATATTATTGTATTTATGGAAAAATCTTTTTGTGTGTTTCAAAAGGCGTGGCTGCATTAGACAGACACAAAGAAATACAAATTATACTTTTTTTTGTTCATTGTTTACAAGAAAAATTAACAAAACTAAATTCTTGACAATTTCAATATGTCAATTCTCAACATTGTTGGTATCAAAGTCAACACATAAAAGAGAATGTGTTCAAAACTGAACAAAAAATAAACCATCACATCATCAAATTGATATTTAGTAGTCCTGCCATTAGCACGCAGTAGAGCTCTAATCCTAGCTAGCATGTTCCCCACGAGCCTTTCACACTCCTGAGGGGTAATATTGTCCCATTCCTCTTGAACTGCTACTTTTAATTCTTTTAAATTCTTTGGTTTACGCTTTGAAACAGACCTTCTGATGATCCACCACAGATTTTCAGTGGGGCTCATGTCCAGGGATTGAGCTGGCCACTCTAAGTCCTGGATGCTGTGTTCTTTCAGCCAAGTTCTCCTGGTCTGGATGTGTCCAAGGGGCATTATCTGGTAAAAATATCCAGTTTTGAGCTCCACTGAAAAGGTCACGTGCAGAAGGGAGCATGTGATTTGGAGAATGGCACAATACTTGGCAGAGTTCAGTGTGCCATCACAGACTGTTAGATGACCAAGACCAGCAGCACTCATGCATCCCCAAACCATACTGCTTCTACCATGCTTGACAGTTGGTGCTGTACATGCTGGAGATAATGCTTCTCCTGGTATTCTGTGTATCCTCACATTAGCAGGAGGAAGATAAAGCTGGGAACTGGACTCATCTGACCATAGAATCATCTTCCAATTCCTCCAGTTCTTGTGTGCTTGGGCCCAACAACCCTGGGCCAACCTCTGTCTCTCATTGATTAGGGTCTTCTTGACAGCCTTGTAGGACCTTAAGGCATGATCTAAAAGTCGGCCACGTACAGAGCGAGTGAAACACTAGATTCCAATTTGGTTTGACCACTACTGCTAAAGCTCCTGTGATGTCATTCGGTGGTTTTCCTTTCACATGCGGATCAGGATTTGGTCATTTCTTGCTGAATAAACCCTTGGATGCCCAGATCTTGGTTTGTTTTCCAAGCTGTTGTTTTGTCTGTATTTCTGCAGAGTGTATCCAACTTCTAAATGACTGCATCTGCTCTTCCTGGCTATCTGACGGCAGCGGTACACTTCCTGTATCTTCAGGCGTGTTTCCTGTGTTAGGTTCCTTGTTTGAGCCATTTTTGTTTCTGAAGAACTTTCAAATGTGCTGATTTTATATAGACATGAAGCATGGCAACAAAAATTGGGTCTTTTAATAAGAAGATACTCAAAATTTATGATGTATTTTCATGGAACCAATCAATTTTCTGTTTTTAATGGATTTTTTAAGGATTTGTTTAGTATCTTGGCTATGACTGTACTAAAAGAAATTGCACTTGAAGATGTAAAAGTGACTCTTAATGCAATATTTCACAAATGCATGGGGTGTCTGAAAACCTTTTTCCAAGACTGTATATTATCTAGCAAATTAAATTCTTCTTTCTACCTGATTAGTTGTAATGATAATTATTATATAAAGAAGAGCAATGCATGCTACTACATTATCCTTGCTTTGAACTAATAGGGTTTTTTTATGCTTATGTGAAATTAATAAATATAAAAAAAATGAAGCTATCCTATGAGTTCAAGCATTATTAACAGAAAAATACATATTAGTAAGAGCGTAAAGTGATTATGATGCAAACAGAAACCAACAACCAAAAGCAAAACGGGCTCAACTACAACAATAAAGCATTTCACAATTAGAAAAAGAAGAAGAAACCATTTCATTTAGGTTAAACCCCAGCTACACCATGGCACCGTAAATAAGTTTCCCACCAAATACTAATATTGACAATGATTAATAATTTGAATTCCTCTCTCGTCTCTTCCATTGAAGGCTCTTCTATACAATGACAGATCAGTCTTGGAAAACCATCACGCAGCTTCAGCCTGGAACCTCTTCATGTCTCGACCTGAGTATAACTTCCTGGTTAACCTTGAACACGTGGAGTTCAAGCGCTTCCGCTTCCTCGTCATTGAAGCTATTCTGGCCACTGACCTCAAAAAGCACTTTGACTTCCTTGCAGAGTTCAATGCAAAAGTAAACATTCAAATCTGTTCATCATCCATCTCTGTAATTATTGTTGTCATTTTTCTCAGCTCTTCGTTCATACTTTGTTCTGATGCTGTAATATTTTAAAAAAAAATGTCTTTTTGTCCAGATGGTCATAAATTTATGTTAACACCCAATCTCTGTGTTTTTTTTCTTACACATTTGCTGTTTTACATAACTATTCCTGTGTCCTTAGGTGGGTGATGAAGGAGTGTCTGGTATTGATTGGACCAATGAGAATGACCGATTGCTGGTGTGCCAGATGTGCATAAAGCTGGCTGATGTCAACGGACCGCTGAAGTGTAAAGAGCTGCACCTGCAATGGACGGAGGGGATTGTCAATGAGTTCTACGAGCAGGTACATTTATAAAAATGTCTGCAGTCTAATGGGAACAAAAGGTTCATGGGCATTAAAAAAAAAAAAAAAAAAAGCTTCAGCGTTAGCACAGTTTGATTCAGTGGAACCTCATACAGAGATAAATGGGAACGTATTTAGCACAGTAAGAAATGAAGTACACCAAATGAATGAAATGTGCATGAGCTTCACCAACAGAAGTGAAAAAAAATTAAGGACTAAAAAAAGAACAACTAAAAATTAAATGATATGTACAGAAAAGTGGAGATTACATGAACTGACATATAAGTTACGAAAATCTACAAAGTAAATTACACATTGTACATTTGTACAAATCTGGACATTTAAAGCCTCCATAAACTTGGCCTTTAAACAAACGTATTTCTTTAAGGATTAAATATGTATGACTAAATAAGAAACTAAGAACAAACAAACAAATTTATTTGTTTTAGTGCTTTTATTGTGTATTTTCTGTTTTTTTATTTGTTTTTAGTGCTCTGTTGTGTATTTCTGATTTTATTTGCCTTGTTTCTGGATGTACAGCACTTTGGTTCAATCTGTGGTTGTTTAAAGTGCTATACAAATAAACCTGGATTGGACTAAATAAGAAACGGTACGTTGAAAATACATCTTTAGTTATGCTTTATTTATGAAGAGTTTAGCATACTAAAGCTCAGCCTGTCTATTTAATGAGTATTGTGTGAGTGTAGTTTGGTCAGATTTGATAGAAAAATCATCACCTTTCAGCATATTTAGACTGAACCTTAAAGGCACATGGAGCATTGCTGTGTGCCCCAAACTAAATAATAGTACAAGATTAGCAAATGATTTGAAGGAGACTATCTTCATTCAAAATTCAGACTGTGCAGCACCCAAAATGTAGTTTTTAAGATTTCTGATGTTTCCAATAGCTATAGATCAACAAGTTATTTACACTGAGTTCAAAATACAGGCTGCCACAGTACATCCTAGTTTATGAGTTACAGATAAATATGAATAATCATACTGGTTTCAAATCAGGTCAATAACATTCAACTGTTAAGGAAAAACTAGGAAATACTGAAATTATGGTACATTTAGAACTAAATTATTTTATAAACACTATGATTATTGTACATGAGACCACTGTTTTCTAAATGACTCCTGCCCACATCAAACCAGCGAGAGAAGCACTGGAACAACAGAAATAGCGTTTTGTGAAACAACAGAACCTGCTCTGACTTTGGCAGAGTCTTTTCTTGTACAACCTCATCAGTTAGAATAAGAAGCTGAATAATCTATAAATATGTGATAATAACAGTGCTGCATGTGCATTTAGGTCACCTACATCAACAGATCAGAAACCACTGCATAACAGTGCCATTGCATATTATAGGGATTTAGTTCTTGCTCCAGAACCCTTCAACAAAGGTTTATAATGTAGCTGAATATTCAAAACACTTACCTGCTAGCTCATGAATTTGTCAGAGACCACGTGGAAGGATGCCTGGCAACAAATCCTGCTCTGAACTAACAAGACCATAAAGATAACATCTGATTACCCACAGAGATATGATTATTTGCCTAGCAACAATATTTTACGTAGAACAGCACTAATTTGACATTTAGTGGTATCTGTGATATTCGGTCATCTCAGAATTAAATGTCTTTCTATTTGTACACAGATGCACAGGCTGTAACAGACGTTTGTTCTCACAAAGAGAAAAGTCAATATCAGCATATATTATGTTTATGTAGTCCATTTTCACTGATCAGCTGTGAGAAATGCCTAATCTGAACTTTGTTGATTGCTGAGGAAAGTAGCCTCCTTCTGATCTGTGTCTGATACTTGGCATCCTGCAGCTCCTCCCAGATCCTCTGTTCAATTCTCATGATAGCTCTGAGAATCATGTTTGTCCTGAGCATACAGGGGTGAGTGAAGTGAGAAAGAGTGGGCGAGAGACAGAGAGTGTGGGTACAGTTTCCTTTTTTTCAGAGGGGGAGACAGATGACCTAAATGTGCCATCCCTGACAGCACTCATTCACAGTCACACAGAGGAAACAGATGTAAACACGCACGCACAAATTTATATCAAGCTCTGCAATGCACCACTTTGATTTCCTAAACATTAGCAATATCCGCTTCTATCAATTTTCTTCCTCAGATCACAGTGTGACAAAACGGACACACAAACACACCTCTCTCCAACTAACCGCTAGTGCTGTGCACTGACGCCATCCAGGTTTCTGGTTGCCATAGCAATTGGAGCTCGTGCTCCTGTGTCCTCCTTGTGAATAGCTTTGAAATCCCTAACATCAGAAAACAAACATGAAAGCCTCGTTGTGATATATGAAAGTAACACAGAAGCTACTGGGTTGTGCAACATAAACCATGACATAAACGGGGGTATTTTCAAGGTTACTACAGACGTGGTCTCAGCTGGTGTAAAGATGAACACTGTCATAAGGAATGCAATCAGCAAAATAAACCCAAATATTAGATTCTAAGCATCTTACATCGCAGAGATACAGCATGCATTCATAACTGCTCTGTTTCTGTGGATGAAAAAAGCCTGACTGACAAGTGTCCCAAGGATGAGGGAGGAACAGCAAGGGTCCACTTTGGCTTGTCTTCATCAGGTGTCCATTTACAGTAGATGAAAAATATGATAACAATATATAGAATAGAATAGAACAGAATATGCTTTATTGTCATTATACAGTGTATAACGAAATTGGAGAGCTTCTCCTTTTCAGTGCAAAGAAATCTTAAAGATAGCGCAAGCAGCCTATTTACAAATATATAGTATAAATAACAGAGTGAATATAAATAACGGTGAATGAGGCAATGGTGTATATTGCACATTTCACTCTGCATTGTTGACTGGGTGTGAGACGTGAGAGTTTAGGGTGGCTCGCGGAAAGAAGCTGTTTTTAAGTCTGTTTGTCCTCACTTCAATTTAGATTTTATTTATGATACTTGTTTGGAGCTTGATGTGGTTGTTGCAGCCAGCATATGCATAGCTGGTGGACAACAATAATTAGTCAGAATATTAATGTCTGCATTTACTGGTGGTGGCCTTGTGGGTGCAAATGCACTGATTAGTCACCATCACTGTGGCCAATCTTTACAGACGGCCTCTTTTGTATGACTGAAATGTACAGATCAGCCATAGAATGGATGTTCTTCTATTTATGGTCCTCTTGACCTAATTTCAGAAGACTGTACCCAGAGGCGGCGTATCTGTGCCTGTGAACTATGCAGAAGACTAACTGCATAGCAGAGATTATATCAGTGATACAGTATTTACCTATGTGTGCCTATACGTTATTATTTTATAAAATAATAAGTAGAATTTAATTGAATGTACTACTTTCTTGTTTCCATCATCTATCACCTTGTTGCTCATAAGGTGAAAAAATCTGACCAAATTTGTACCATCACATGAGATTTTGGTAATTGATACTAACTTTAGCTGAACAGAACCCTAAAAATCTCTAATTTATTCTCTGCTAATTTCAAGACTGTTCAAATTCAATATCTCATGAATTCACAAATCAAGAACTAATGTCAGTTTGAAGCGACTGAAGGACACATTTCAAGCCAATAATGTTTTTTTGTCCAAGGAAAATGTTTTCTCTCTCTCTCTCTCTCTCTCTAAATCCCATCTTTATATAATATATAAATGTTTAATTTTCCAGTGCATTTATATTTTACCATCCCTGTGCCTCCTACATATTTACCATGTTTGTACCTTTCTAGGGTGATGAAGAGGCTAGCCTGGGCCTTCCCATCAGCCCATTCATGGACCGTTCTGCTCCGCAACTTGCTAAACTACAGGAGTCATTCATTACTCACATAGTGGGACCACTGTGCTCCTCCTACGACTCTGCTGCTCTGATGCCGGGACGCTGGGTCGACCCATCTGAGGGAGAGCTGGAGCCAGAAGTGGAGAAGGCAGGACAAGATACAGAAGACGACGAGGAGGATTTGGCGGATGAGGATGCATCGACAAGTTCTGACAACTCCCGTATGTTGACCTCTTAATTATTCATGCTGTCGAAAACATCTCAATTGCTGTTTTGTGTGGTCAGAAATGATGAGCCTCGGTGAGCATTTACTCTGACAACATCTCTGACAGCTGAAATTAGCATTCTGTTGCTTGGTGGAATCTGGGGAGATCTGGCCAACAGTTTCTTAGAAAAACACATCAAAACCGATAATGTGAAAAACAGCCTTTTATTTTTACAGACTGGTGATATTTTGTGGATTTTTGCTTTGCTACATTTATTGAAAAGAACACTGTAGCACTGAACTTACTACAATTGTGATATTTTTTTTTTTTTATATAGAATACAGATTTAATGAATGGCCCATATGATACGGTTTCAATTTTGGGAAACAACTGTGTTTGCTGTTTTGCAACCAGTCCTCCAATCCTAATGACGATATTAGTCAGTTGTTGCTAGCCATTACACAACCTAAAGGAGCACATAAGAACGCTTGCTGTGATAGTGCTTTGCTAAAGGTTTGCTTAGGTTTTTGACTATCATTTTGACAAGTGGAAGTCAAGCAACGGGTTCTCATGTTAAAGTCAAGTGATTTTTCAACCCGTCCATCCACCCTGACCTCCTCCCTGCACTGTTTTTGTGGCTCTATAACAACAGCACATGAATTTCTCCCAGCTGTTTTGGGAAATCAGCTTGTGATGAAAGCTTAAAAAAAAATCACCTATCACCTCTAAAGCTCACAAATGAACATGTAACAAATTCCAAACAGTAACTCTTGTGTTCTGGCTTGAACTTCAGTCACTAGCCATGAAGTAATTTGACACATAACCCTCCTGAAACCCATATCATTTAGATTTTTACACAAATTTCACAAAAATATGTAACTTGTTATTTCGTGAGTTTCAACGATGTCAATAGATTTTTTTTTGTTTAGTTTTTTTTACTTTGAACAGAGCCAGGTTAGCTGTTTCTCCCTGTTACCGGCTTTTGTACCAAGCCATATATAAAAGTGGTGTCAGTCCAACGTGTCACACTTGTTCTTACAGTCACAAAATTTCCGAGGAGTTTGTCTGACTGTTGGGTTTGTGTCCTGCAGAGCGTCGTGAAACCAAAAAGGTGAGCAGGAGGAAAGTGTTTTGCCAGATCACACAGCATCTTTTGGAAAACCATGAAATGTGGAAAAGAGTGATTGCTGCAGAAGCCCCAGAGGAGGCCCGGGAAGAGAATCCGAACTGCATCAGCAACCCCACCGATCCAATCACAGCCATTCATGAGGAAGAGGAGGAGCAGGCAAGCAAAGAGGAGGAGTTGACTGATGACCTCGATGAAAGGGAAGAGGTACCGGCTATCGAGGAAGAGGAAATCCTTCCCCAATCAGAGACTTCAGGAGAAAAAGAGGAAGAGCCAGAGTGATATTACAAACTTTGACCTCCTCGTAAGCCAGGAACGTTGTCTAAAAATGTTTTGTTTCTTTCCTAACTAAACTCTTGATATGGTAGCCAGCACATCACTTTGACACAACACTGTAGAAGATGTTTTGGGTAAAATGTGCCTAACAAAAACAGGGTTGAGGACAGGGATGACCCCAGTGCATCTGACCAGGAGACAGGTGATATAAGGTAAAGATTAAGTGACTAAGGGAAAGAATGGAGATGCTGAAAATGAATATGGACTGTATTTGTTTCTCTTTTAGTGTTTCTTTTGGTCTGGATCTGACACCCTGCACCTCACCCAGACTGCCCATCCTGCACTTTGGGCCAACCACCCTGATTCACCAAATTCACTCCACCAGAGAGTAGAACACTGTCACAGACCCCCCTCTTCATTCTTCTTGTTGCTCCCAAGATATCAACACACTGTGGAGCCGCCCAGCTGGTTAAGGATGTGCAACAAGCCCCTTCTCCTTGAAGACAATGGGATGAAAGACAGGGAAAAAGCTGTGTCCACTGAGTGTATTCCAGAAGGAAGTTGAAAAAAAGATTCAGAGGTAGTGCACTGTGTACTCAGACGTACACCCACACAAGCTGCAAACACACACACAAGCACACACACAGTGCTGTAGCAGAAACACATTCTGTGCTCGGAACAGAAAGGAAGTTTCACAAAGAACCCTAGTGCTCTAAAAGCTTTATTCTCAAGGAAAAAAAACATACAAAACAGTGTTTTGTTCATATCAAACAATGTTAGTCAGCGGTCATTTTCTCCCTGTCTTTTATTAGTCGGTTCAGCACACTAACATGTTTCCACACTGCACAACTCAGGAAGGCAGAAACCTGTAGAGAAACAGAAGCAAAAAGGACTTTCAGCATCCTTTTTCCTTTTACTTCCCTTCAAAAAAGGAACCACAAGGGAAAGAACACACGTTAATGTTAATCAGTTTAAAACTGACTTACAAGATACATAACTAGGTAATAAGGTAATGTGTTTTCATTTTCTTTTTCCCGACAACTTTGTAAGGACTATTACGGATGTTTTTACCTTTACATGTTTCAACTACGTCTGCAGTCTTTCTCAGAGGCGTCATCCGACGTGTTGATGACATGTTCTTTATCAGGTGAGCGGTCTGACAGATCTGTCAGAATCTGTCAGGTTGGCCACGCCCCCCACTATCCAATGGTCTCTGGAAGATGGAATCCCAGGTGTGCAAGAGGGTGTAATCCCGTTGTCCTGGTTTATGGAATCATTGCCCCACTTCCTGATCTTAATGGCCTCTTTTATTCATATAAGGATGAGTCTTATTGTTACTGAGTATTCTTAAAGTATTTTTTGGATTAAACAATAATTAAACAGTTTGGCCTGATAACACTCCCCTCAACTGTGGATAAAAGAGGCCATTGAGACCAGGAAGCGGGCCAATGATTCCATAAACCGGGACGAGGGTGCTTACACCCTGTCACACTCCTGGGACAGCGGGGGGCATGACCAGCCTGACAGATTGTTACAGATCTGTCAGGCTGGTCACCTGATAAGAGACACATCATCAACACGTCGAATGACGCTTCTGAGGAAGACTGTAGACGCAGTCGAAACATGTGAAGGCAAAAACATCCTTAATAATTCTTACAAAGTTGTTGGATGAAAAGAAAACGCTAACCTAATGAAAAGATGACAAAATGAACACAGTCAATCTGGTAATGTGTTTTGTTGAGTAAATATCATTTGTGTCCACATTTTGTGTTCATGTCACGGTAAACACAGTCGCTAATGACAGGACTTTTCTCATTCCAAAATAATTTATAGGCTGGTATGTAGGCCAAATGTTTCAGAGAGTAAAGTAATCCAGTAAGCCATACTGAACCTGGCCAGAGCTGAGTCACGGCTCCAAAACACCCAAGAAGATTTACGTTAATGAGACATTACTACCCTGTGAAGGCTGCTGCCATCCAGGAGGTGCTGCATACCCACATGAAACTATGTGGAAGTTTCAGTCAGAGAAATCAGGCAAAGATAGTAATATGGAATCAATAAGGCTAACCATGTCTGAGTCATGGAACACTGCTTACTTTAAAAACACAGAAAAGGAGCCACAGCTGCATAAATGTATAATGTAAATGAACATATGTTAAATTAAGTGAAAGCAAACTTCTGAATTAATGGAGTGCAGCTTTCAGAGTCGCTAATGCTGCTGTCTGCAATCTCCTATGATACTGTTTGGGCAATTTATGTTGTCAGTCTTCAATGATATCAAATAGAAAAGGTAGAATGAGTGATTTAAGCATTAAACACCACAAATAAGCAGAGAAATGCATCAACAAAAAGTGTCACTCAAGATAATGTCAACATTCTACACTTTGTTTCAATACAGTGCAACAGAATAGGTGAAAGTTACAAGAAAGAATTTCCTATGACAGGCCAGCAGACTCAAGATTTTTTTTTCTCCATTTGTAATCCTTGACATTGCATATGGCTTAGCAGATCTCCTTTGATGTCCGCAGAGATTCATATTGGTGGTGATGGAGGAAAGTGTGAGCAAGGAGAACAGCCTCAGTAATGAGGCTTAGTAATGAAAGAGGAAGGCGCTTATAAAGGGTCAGAGGGGTGTCAGATCTTTTCAGCAAAGTCTTCCAGTTGTAACTCTTTGAAGATGAGCCAGCCTGGTCGGATTCTGAACCATGTGATGATCTATGTTTCCAAGTTTGCTAAATGTATTACAGGGATATGCAGTACAGTGTATTTGATCTGACATCAGAAAAGCAACAGGGGGCCTTTTTAGACTTAGATCCAGAGATTGAAGGTTATTCAGTGTCTTCACTTACTTATTGTAACAGGTACTTTTCATCAGATTTGCCAAGTGAAGAAAGGCATATTTTAATAAAACTGAAACCCTTTCTTGGACATTGACAGCACTTTTTGGAGAAAGTGCCAGAGACTAGAGGCTGGATCAAGAGATGAGGTAGACTTACAGTCGGGAAATCAAAGTAGAGTGTGGTTATATATGCAGTGGTATTGATAGAAAAGGCACTCAAACAACCATTCTGATTCAGCTCTATCTAGAAGGTAAGAAACTTTAACTCTGTAGTTGCAAATACTTCAAATATGCTAAGGGGCATACAGAGATGGCACAAAATGTCCATAAGTACTGATTATTTGAAGTGGGTGAGGATTGATTAGACTAACTCACATATGTATAAAAACATGGCCAGGAAAGGCATTCTAAAATTGAAACAGCCACACTTAAATTTTAAAATAGCACCAAATAAGAACATCAGACAGAAATACAAGTATTTACTGGGGATACACTTTATGCAAACAGCCCATTATTCGCATACGCTGGATGAAAACTGACTAAGCAACTATTAAATAGACTTGTTTTTTGTATTTTTACTGGCTGAACTTGCCCTAATACTGTCTAAATCCTCAGCTGTATCCATTGCACTGTTATCAAAATGCCCATTGTGTAAATGAGGGCTAAACTGTGCAGCGTAATGCGCTTGATTGCTTATTCCCTGTACTTACAAATAGAGCGCAGCTTGTTTTTAATCTTATGAAAAAGGAAGCCTGCATTAACCAAAGTCTGTCTCAATTCAAGTTGAGAACTCTGAACATCTGTTGTCCACTTTAATGTCACAAATGGTCCATAATAAGGAGGGCTAATGTTGCTTGGCAACAGAGAGAGAAAAAAAGAAAAGGCAGAATGACATCTGACCCCTGAAACTACGTGTCTTACCTGCCAGCACAAATGGCAGCAGTCTATTTGTAGCATATGCAGCAGGACATGTCTGAATTTACAGGTTCCCTCCTCGACAAATCGTCTTCCAGTAGCTTCTTCTTGCGTTGGCGTTTGATGATAAGCCTGCATAATGATCTGTAAACACCAGCTGATACATGACTGATCTACACAGCTGTGGGTCAAGGCACCGACTGGGGTCTTTAAGTACAGCATTTTTGAACCTCTGTACAGAAAGGAAGTTTTGAAATCGAGTTATTCTACAAATAACCACGTGACTGAAAAAGAAAGCTCTTCAAGCTTCCTGCCTCATGTAAACAGCAGGAATTTGAAGACACATGAATGAGCTTGAGCTCCATGCACTGTAAATATCCTACGCACTATACAGTATATCAATACCTCACTTACAATCTAATGTGCATACTATTACAATGGACTTTTTGTGTCTCACACTTGTACTATCCCATGTTCCACCTCTGTGTTTGGGGATTTGTAGATTTTTTCAGACACCCATCACTTTTTTTCCCCTTTTTTTGGCCTGTGCGATCTGAGAATTCAAAGCTCACTAGGGATCAAGTCAGTCAAAACAGACGCTTCCCTCCTCTCTCAGCCCTGCCTCACTGTGTACACTACAGTGCAGCAATCAAAGAGACTTGAATTAATCAAAGCTGTGATAGAATTCTTAGTTTCTATTCTCATCGCAAACAATCCAAAACAGTAGGAAGTGTTAGTGTCCAGCCTTCTAGGGAGTTTTCAGTAGCTTGGAGGGGAGTGTTCAATTGGTCACTCAGTTTTTTAGGAACAGGTTTCAAGTCTTTTTACAGTTATCAAGTAGTTTTGTGTTCTTTATTTCAGCTTTTTAATTAAAATCGGTATTATTAGCATAGTTGCTAAACATTTGTTAAATTCAGTTTTAGGAGTATTTTCCTACTTGGTTTCTTTTTATTTCTGCACAGTATGAATATTTATTAGCAATGTATCCAAGTCAACAACAAATCTGCATAGTTTTTCCAATGTTTTATTCTTGTTGCATCCATAATGTAGTTACAATTGTAGACTGATTTGAAGGCTACACTTAATGCAGATGTAATGTTCACTGGGATGGATGACGTACTTGGAAAAAAAGTTGCGTGTAAATAAATGGAAACCACTGGGTGCCAGGAATTAAATACAAAATACACCCAGATTTCTAAAATAAAGCTACATTATTTTGCAAGACAATTATTTGTGATGTAAAGTATACAATATACAGTAATTACTTTGTCTTAAATGGGCCAAAACATGGAAAACTACTGTTATAGTCCCATAGGTTCTTTTTCCACTCTAAATGCCATAGATTAAAGTTTCTTGTCCGCCACAAGATAAAAGTTCATGTCATTCGTTGGCTTCTTTGGTCTCGGTCATCATGATGACACTAGCCAGTGGTTTGTACCAGCGCATTCACAATTCCGCTTTCTCTTGATTTACAAATTGTTCTTACAAAAACTCCGCTAGAAAACAACACAAGTGCAGAGTCTGCAACCAAACTATTTCAGATCATTAAAGCCAGTACGAGTGGTTTCTTTTAACTGACGAGAAGAAGGGGATTGCTGCACACTGGATGAACTTGTGCAAACCAAAGAAACTTTTTGAACATTGTGGTTTTTTGTGATTTGCACAAAACAAGCCCTAAAAGGAGCATGTTTTATTTTGTCAGTGTTACTCACAGCCTGGTGAGGATATCTGGATATGCATATATTTTGCTCTCATGTGAAAATAAGACAGATTAAAGCAATTTAAGAGTTTTCAGTGTTCATGTAACAGACAGGTGTTGTCCTTGCAGCTTGTTCTTCTTTCACTGCCATGTCAATAGGCACCAGTAGCACTACAATGTAACTGACCAACTGTTCTGTTCTCAGACTGACGCCCATGTACTTTCTTTTTGATGGTTTGAACCAAAAACATTTCTTTTTTGTATTGTTTGTTGTTTCAGCCATTTTGTCAACGGGGTCAGGCTGCTGTGCCATACCATTGTCACATTTATGTATGTATACATTGTCTGAATGCTATATTCTCAGCTTTGCTTGTTTGTCACAAAGGAAACCAAAACAAACTTTTTGTTCACCACCTTTAAAGCAAGACAAACAAGATGTTTTTTTTAAAATCTATTATAGCAGCCGCTTCACAGACTCAATTCTTTTCTTCTCTCCAATATCTTGCACTTAACACATTTAGCAATACCTACAGGATGGGGAAATTGTGTGATTCACCAGTATTTGTTTAAGTGGAATATGAAATTTTATTTCTAGATATTGTTTGACTTTGTATAAAAGATATATACTGTACAGATTCAAAAGTATATTATGACAAAAAAAACTTTTAGAAAAAATATTTTTTACTGTTTTGTAATTTAGACACAATACTGTAGCTCCTCTATTACCAGACTTACTGGAAGTGCCTCTCGATAATGTATTACAAAGTAACTATACAATATATTGGGATTATTAGAACCTGTCACTAGCAGAGCAGTGTTGATGTTGTAATGTGAATATTGTTGAATAATAAGATTTGTAAATGCTGCATATGAGTCTGTCTTATTCTTTAGACATTTCTCCAGCAACTCATGGGAGAAGCCTCAGTTTGGGTTTACTATATTTTTATTAAACAATTTAAAAATTACCAAGTTCAAATTGCAATTCGATAACACTGTAAAGTATCACTTGTTGTTTCAGGCACATTAATAAGGTATTTTCAGCTGGTAATATGAAACATGTATTCAATATACTTCCAATCCTGTTGGTCCACATGTATTCAGCCTAGCCAAGCACCATAAAGACTAGCTCCAGCTTCAGCTTGTTTAATTGTCACTCTGACCACGTGTTAGTTGCGCAAGAAATATTGCTGTTTTAATGTAATTTCTACTAGGCAGAATCTTGTGTTTATCATTAACATTATAGTAGTTCTCATGTGAGGTGGAATCGCACAGCACAGGAGAGCCAGCTCTTCAGGATGAGACTCAGCAGTTCACCTAGATCTAAAAGACAAGGAACATAAATGTTCATATTCTGGACAAGCAACACAGATGGTTTGAGAGAGGAGTGAAGGAATTAAACTGGAACAGCAGTCTCTAAACAGAGATGTGTCTACAAACTCTTGAGATCTCTCCCCAGAAAGTGTCATGACTATTAACACCTTGATTCATCCCTGTGTTTGCAGTTTCACAAGCATTCACACATTGAGGCTTGTGAGTCTTTAGTCAATGTAGTTCCATTAAGATTATATACCAAGGGTGACTATACATATCTGGACTTCCCCATCAGTCTGGTAGAACTGAAAAAGACTCTTGTATGAGAGGTGGAATGTTCTCAAGAGCCAAAAAGAGAAGTCCAGTTGCTCTCTACAGAAGTTCTTTAGCTTACTACAGAAGGGTAACACTAGCAATCTGCCATACAGTACTACTGTTCTACACACAGAGCCATGAGTGTGAACAAAAACTGACCATTTATTGTCTTTATCTTCACATTAGAATTATCAGTTGCAACACATTGACAATCAAATTAATGCACTTCGTCCGCATGGGCAATTAATAATCTCCAGTTTAATTGACTTGCATTTCACTGGAATGTGACAGAAATGCCTCAGTGCAGAAAGAGCATGTAAACTTCCTACGGTCGACACCTCTCAGCTTTTGTGGCTATGTAATGGAATTTATTCATTACAGGTTGAGTTTGGAGAGAAAAGGCAGGCAGAGAACCACAGTGGATTGTGTGCCACATATGACAGGTGGAGGACTTGGATACAGCACTAATGCAATATGGCTAAGTCATTACAGTTAGTTAAGTCTTCATGATTAACATCTGTCTGTTGATGGTTAGGAACCCAAATATGCCACTGCTGGCTAATGCCATGTTTTCTACATTCAACCACATACCTCACTGAGCACCAATGAATGTTTTTCTGGTTACATCTGACTGTGACTTAAAAGAACCTAAAAGAGAGCTCCACAAATACCTAAAATAAGCCCAACACAGGACTTTAACCAAGAAAACCTTTCTGGATTGTTTTTCACAGCCTGCTTTACATTATTTCATCATATGGCACGTTATTACAACATGTTGAAAAATGGCATTTTCTTTCGACACAGTATACTATGCCGTTTTTTTTGCGCCAAAATTTATGATGATTTTTTTTTTCAAAGAAAACATTACCATAGTGTTTTCACAACCTCCTTTACATTATTTCATCATATGGCACGTTTTTACAACATGTTTGAAAAATGGCATTTTTTTTCGACATAGTATAGTAAGGCGTTTTTTTGGCGCCAAAATTCATGATGATTTTTTTTTCAAAGAAAACCTTTCTGGAGTGTTTTTCACGGCCTCCTTTACATTATTTCATCATATGGCACATTTTTACAACATGTTTGAAAAATCGCATTTTTTTTCGACATAGTATAGTAAGGCGTTTTTTTTGCGCCAAAATTCATTATGATTTTTTTTTCAAAGAAAACCTTTCTGGAGTGTTTTTCAAGGCCTCCTTTACATTATTTCATCATACGGTACGTTTTTACAACATGTTGAAAAATGACATTTTTCGATATAGTATACTATGGCCTTTTTTAGCACCAAAATTCATGATGATTTTTTTTCAAAGAAAACCTTACCATAGTGTTTTTCACGGCCTCCTTTACATTATTTCATCATACGGCACGTTTTCACGTGTTGAAAAATGACATTTTTCGACCTCTTTTTGCGCAAAAATTCTTGATGATTTTTTTTTCACAGAAAACCTTACCATAGTGTTTTTACGGCCTTCTTTACATTATTCCATCATATGGCACGTTTTCACAACATGTTGAAAAATGACATTTCTCGACATAGTATACTATGGCGTTTTTTTGGCGCCAAAATTCATGATGATTTTTTTTTCAAAGAAAACCTTTCTGGAGTGTTTTTCATGGCCTCCTTTACATTATTTCATCATATGGCACGTTTTTACAACTTGTTTGAAAAATGGCATTTTTTTTCGACATAGTATAGTAAGGCGTTTTTTGGCACCAAAATTCATGATGATTTTTTTTTTCAAAGAAAACCTTTCTGGAGTGTTTTTCACGGCCTCCTTTACATTATTTCATCATATGGCTTGTTTTCACAACATGTTGAAAAATGACATTTTTCGACATAGTATACTATGGCGTTTTTTTGGCGCCAAAATTCATGATGATTTTTTTTTCAAAGAAAACCTTTCTGGAGTGTCTTTCACGGCCTCCTTTACATTATTTCATCATATGGCACGTTTTTACAACATGTTGAAAAATTGCATTTTTTTTTCGACATAGTATAGTAAGGCGTTTTTTTGGCGCCAAAATTCATGATGATTTTTTTTTTCAAAGAAAACCTTTCTGGAGTGTTTTTCACGGCCTCCTTTACATTATTTCATCATACGGCACATTTTTACAACATGTTGAAAAATCGCATTTTTTTTCGACATAGTATAGTAAGGCGTTTTTTTGGCACCAAAATTCATGATGATTTTTTTTTTCAAAGAAAACCTTTCTGGAGTGTTTTTCAAAGCCTGCTTGACATTATTCCATCATATGGCATGTTTTCACAACATGTTGAAAAATGACATTTTTTTTTTGACATAGTATAGTAAGGCGTTTTTTTGCGCCAAAATTCATGATGAATTTTTTTTTCAAAGAAAACCTTTCTCAAGTATTTTTCACGGTCTCCTTTACATTATTTCATCATACGGCACATTTTTACAACTTGTTGAAAAATCGCATTTTTTTTTCGACATAGTATAGTAAGGCGTTTTTTTGGCACCAAAATTCATGATGATTTTTTTTTTCAAGAAAACCTTTCTGGAGTGTTTTTCATGGCCTCCTTTTCATTATTTCATCATATGGCAGGTTTTTACAACTTGTTTGAAAACTGGCATTTTTTTTCGACATAGTATAGTAAGGCGTTTTTGTGGCGCCAAAATTCATGATGATTTTTTTTTCAAAGAAAACCTTTCTGCAGTGTTTTTCATGGCCTCCTTTACATTATTTCATCATATGGCACGTTTTTACAACTTGTTTGAAAAATGGCATTTTTTTTCGACATAGTATAGTAAGGCGTTTTTTTGGCGCCAAAATTCATGATGATTTTTTTTTCAAAGAAAACCTTTCTGGAGTGTTTTTCACGGCCTCCTTTACATTTTTTCATCATACGGCACATTTTTACAACATGTTGAAAAATCGCATTTTTTTTTCGACAAAGTATAGTAAGGCGTTTTTTTGGCACCAAAATTCATGATGATTTTTTTTTTCCAAGAAAACCTTTCTGTAGTGTTTTTCACGGCCTCCTTTACATTATTTCATCATATGGCACGTTTTTACAACTTGTTTGAAAAATGGCATTTTTTTTCGACATAGTATACTATGGCGTTTTTTTGGCGCCAAAATTCATGATGATTTTTTTTTCAAAGAAAACCTTTCTGGAGTGTTTTTCAAAGCCTGCTTGACATTATTCCATCATATGGCATGTTTTCACAACATGTTGAAAAATGACATTTTTTTTGGACATAGTATAGTAAGGCATTTTTTTGCGCCAAAATTCATGATGAATTTTTTTTTCAAAGAAAACCTTTCTGAAGTGTTTTTCACGGCCTCCTTTACATTATTTCATCATACGGCACAATTTTACAACATGTTGAAAAATCACATTTTTTTTTCGACATAGTATAGTAAGGCGTTTTTTTGGCGCCAAAATTCATGATGATTTTTTTTTCAAAGAAAACCTTTCTGGAGTGTTTTTCACGGCCTCCTTTACATTATTTCATCATATGGCACATTTTTACAACATGTTGAAAAATCGCATTTTTTTTTCGACATAGTATAGTAAGGCGTTTTTTTGGCACCAAAATTCATGATGATTTTTTTTTCCAAGAAAACCTTTCTGGAGTGTTTTTCATGGCCTCCTTTACATTATTTCATCATATGGCACGTTTTTACAACTTGTTTGAAAAATGGCATTTTTTTTCGACATAGTATAGTAAGGCGTTTTTTTGGCGCCAAAATTCATGATGATTTTTTTTTCAAAGAAAACCTTTCTGGAGTGTTTTTCACGGCCTCCTTTACATTATTTCATCATACGGCACATTTTTACAACATGTTGAAAAATCGCATTTTTTTTCGACATAGTATAGTAAGGCGTTTTTTTGGCGCCAAAATTCATGATGATTTTTTTTTCAAAGAAAACCTTTCTGGAGTGTTTTTCACGGCCTCCTTTACATTATTTCATCATACGGCACATTTTTACAACATGTTGAAAAATCGCATTTTTTTTTTCGACATAGTATAGTAAGGCGTTTTTTTGGCACCAAAATTCATGATGATTTTTTTTTCCAAGAAAACCTTTCTGGAGTGTTTTTTTCATGCCTCCTTTACATTATTTTCATCATATTGCACGTTTTTACATCATGTTTGATAATTGCATGTTTTTTCGACATAGTATAGTAAGGCGTTTTTTGGCGCCAAAATTCATGATGATTTTTTTTCAAAGAAGACCTTTCTGGAGTGTTTTTCCACGCCTCCTTTACATTATTTCATCATACGGCACATTTTACAACATGTTTGAAAAAATCGCTTTTTTTTTCGACATAGTATAGTAAGGCGTTTTTTTGGCGCCAAATTCATGATGATTTTTTTTCAAAGAAAACCTTTCTGGAGTGTTTTTCACGGCCTCCTTTACATTATTTCATCATACGGCACATTTTTACAACTTGTTTGAAAAATGGCATTTTTTTTTGATAGTATAGTAAGG